>NW_027273031.1:0-60963 GCF_040938485.1 Diadema antillarum
TTCGCGGAGGAATATGTAAATACAATTTTTGTACAAGTAACGAGTTTGACAAGATGACCGAGATCGACCAAACACCTTGTTTGAGAGTCTGGGTATTTTTAGTGGTTATGATGGTTCGTTAGGCCAAGTTAACCTCCGTAACACAATGTGATATAAAATGAATGAGTGATTATCCCCGCGTTCACATTGGTCCCCGCGACGCGGGGAAAGTCCTGAGCTGTGGGATTTTCTCCTCAAAAACCATAATGTGAACGCTCGCTGGACTTGTCCCCTCGTCCTCGCGAAGCAAGTTGGGTACGGGGACAAGATTTGGAGGGGAGAGTGACCTTGGGGCGCAATTGATAGCGTCCAGCTGTGGTCATCAAATGTGCGCATGCGCTATGCCTGGATTCAAGTGGCAGAGCTCGCTCCAAGCCCCAAAATGCCCCCACAGCTCGGGGACAGATGAGATACCAATGTGAACGGTCAGTCATAAAAAAGATAAGATCTCTTGTGGCTGTCCCCGCGACGCGGGGACCAATGTGAACGCGCTGACCAAGAGTATGGTTGATAATGACCACCCTCATTGAACCTCACAGACAGTTAAGTCAGTTTCTTCAAGGTGGCCACAAGTGAGGCCAGTAATTCTTTGTGCTTTGATGATAAAAAGAAATGCTGGAGTAATGTCTTTAACAGTGACTCATTTTCAAAAGAATGACATATATGCTTATGCAAGTGCTATAGTTTGTTTGACACACCTGTTCAGTGACGGTTCAAAAAAGGAATTGGGGGGGGGGGGGGGGAGGGGAGGGCGTATGGTAGAGCACATCGGGCATGTGACCTGCTCTGCATTATTTGTTAAAACAAAAGAAATAAAAATGGCAAAAATGAAAGGGACGTGCACCTCCCCCATTTCGTTTTGTGAAAGCGCCCCTTTAAGGAATTCCTGGATGTGCCCCTGCTGTTAGTGTGCACACCCTAAAATCATAGGTATTCAAATGTGTATATTGTATGTATCCAAAGAAAGAGGAATAAATTCTGTGTAACCAGTGACCTAAAACCGATGATTGCTTTAGCCTCATTTTTGTTGCAGCAAGTACAACACCTAATGAACATCACATGACATTCAACCACACACAAAGGCTACACAAAGAGGTGAATCTCTATTACAAAATTTACTTGAAAGCACACGCAAATGGAACACATTGCTGTACATGACTGTGGAGACATTTGCTTTGTCTGGTCACACCATTTGAAATAGGAGTAAGAAACAGACTCTTATTGTGACAGATTTTGTGTGAAGTGAAAGAATGCATCATGACATTGCTATGCTGCACACGTGTCATTTATCAGCTCTCCCTTTACCAACGTCAACGCTTGATCATGAGATTGATGTGAGAAAGAAGAGTGAGAACAGTATGAAGGGTTTTATACTTATTGATAAAGCTGTTAGGTTTCTGAAACAGTTTGTGTGTGTGTTGTGTGTGTGTTCACTGGACATGGTACAACTGTATAAGAGTTACAGGGTATTTGTCCGCACTTAAAGGGGAAGGCTAGTAACTGATCAGTGGGAATCAGTGGAAATGCTGGGAGAAGATTGTTCCAATCCTTATGGATTCATTCAAGAGTTCTTCGTATATCTATTCTTGTGTGAAAATGATTTGCTTTAGAACGGTCTCATATTCAAGTAATGTGCAGATTAATGCTCCGTCACTGACCAGGGACGCTAACCTGGAAGCATTAAACTGCACATTACTTGAATATGAGACCATTCTGAAGCAAATCATTTTCACACAACAATAGATATACAATAAACTCTTGAATAAATCCCATAAGGATTGGAACAATCATCTCCCAGCATTTCCACTGATTCCCACTGATCAGTTACTAGCCTTCCCCTTTAAGTGAAATAATTATTGTTTCTAACCAATGACTTCGTTACATCCCATACAACACATGTATGCCTATCACAAACTTTGTCCTTACTGTACCTATCAATTCTGCACCACTCTGAATCATGCTTGCATGCGAGGCACGCAAGAGTTCGTTCCAATCTGCATACACATGCACTACATGTGTAGGCAAAAAAAAAAAAATGATTGTGATTTCTGAGGCTATTAGTTATCATGTTACTTGCAAAACTTCTTAGAAACGTGTCTAGAAGGTTAAGCAGTACATGGAGTAAAGATGAACTCAGAATGGAGCAGAACTTGAGTGTGGAAGAGTGTATATAGCACATCCACAGCTAGATATGATTTAAGACCAAACCACAAAAGTGAACTTGCTTAGAATGAAACATACTGGGGAAGAATGATGTTTAAAGGCCAAGGGGATGGCTAGTAACTGATCAGTGGGAACGTACGGGATGATTGTTCCAATCCTTGTGGGGTTCATTTGAGAATACATTGATATCTATTGTGTGAAAATTGTTTCCTTCAGAATGGCCTCATATTCAAGTAATGTACAATTTGATTACCCGTCACTGTACAGGCATGCTAACCTGGAAACATTAATCTGCACATCACTTGAATATGAGACCATTCTGAACAAACAAACAAACAAAAAAAAAATCACAGAAGAATGTACCAAACCATCTTTATTTTACAAAATGATCATCTGTCGTGGCCCATGTGCAAAATATGGTGATGATGGTTTACACTATAATGAGGATACGGAATGAAGAATATTTGACCTCTGACCCCATTTTACACAGCCAAGATGGCATCTAAGCAAAAAGTGGGTAACTTGTGAAATGATTCTTGCAACATTGTCCTTACGGTTGCAAAATATGTGAAAGATAGGACATGTATTCACAAAGATACAGGAAAAACACTTGACGTTTGACTTTAATTTACCTACCCAAGATGGAGTCGGATGAAGTTGTAGGCTAATCCTATGAAATCATGTTCATGACATGAACTAAACTTGTGCAAAATATGGGGTTCATAGGACTTAGCAGAGGAAATACACGAAAGAAAAATAATAAATTCGAGGATTTGTATAGCCTGACAAATTAGATGATCTATAGATTTAAAATGGAAAGATCTTATCGAATCAACAAAGACAGAAAAAGAAAATTTTGTATCTTTGAACCTCATTTTGAGATACAAGGTACATGGCGTCTGAGGAAAAAGCCATTATCTTTATGCAATGATCCTCTTGACAAGGTCTATATCTGTACAAATTATGGGACCAATAAATATGCAATATATTTAAGAAGATACACAACAAAATTCGTTTCATCCTTCACGCTACTTTAGACGACCAAGATGGCGTCTGATTAGAAAGTTGATTTTTCATGAAAAGATCCATATGCCATGGGCTAATTGTGTGCAAAATATGGGAGTGAAAGGGCATGCATTTACCAAGATACAGGACGAACCTAGTCTTGGCCCTTGACATACCTCGCACAGCCAAGATTGCATCTAACGGAAATACAGAATGAAGTATATTTGACCTTTGACCTCACTGTGCACACCCAAGATGGCGTCTGAGCAAAAAGTGATTATTTTATGAAATGATTCTTGTAACATGGTCTTTACGTGTGCAAAATATGGGAAAGATAGGACATGTATTCACCAAGATACAAGATGATACATTTATGACCTTTGACCCTAATTCAAATACCCAAGATGGTGTCCGATCAAGTAGTTGTTACTTTATGAAATAATGAACGTGACATAAAGTAAATATATACCAAATATGGGGGTGATAGGATATGTTTTTCTTGAGTTATTGCAAAGGAAGTTGCAGAAAGAAAAAAATATCTCAATACATCGGAGATAACCTTATTTCAACCACGTTTTTTGACATGATTCTGTCTTCGTACGAAAAACAAATGGCACACTAGCTATATAGCGCAAAGTCTCAGCTACAACATGTTAAAATCTGGGAGGAATTCACCGAAGGGTAAGTGAGCTTGTGCTCGATAAACACAATCATGTCAATTTTCACATCTAGAAAAAATCCCTCCCATAGAGATAACACGTCATAACGAAGATAAAGAAAAAAATACATATGACCTTTGACCCCAATTTGCACAGACAAGATGACATCTGAGCAAAAAGTGGTTATTTTGTGAACTGATCCTTGTAACATGGTCTTTGCGTGTGCAAAATATGGAAAAGATAGGACAGGTATTCACCAAGATACAGGATGAAACATTTATGACCTTTGACCCTTATTTACTTACCCAAGATTGTGTCTGATCAAGTAGTTGTTATTTTAAAATATGGGATTGATAGCCATTGTTGTTGTTCATAATACGATATATTGCACAGAAAGTAGTAGAAAGAAAGAAAAATAAAGAAAAAATTATGTTATTTTATAGAAATTTGAAGGAGAAGCATAAACAAATCAGAGAAAGATAAAGTTAAGAAAGGGAGATTAAGACTAACTAAAGAAAAAGAAAAAAAAAAGTGTTTGAAAAAAAAAAATTATTGGCAGGGGTGAGCCTCGAACCAGGGACCTTAGGATTACGAGTCGGATGCGCTATGCAATGACCTATTTCATGCTCCATAGGCCCTGTGTATTAAGCAAAATGACGCTGCATCGAAGCCGCGTGCCATTTTCAACCAAGTTTTTCGACGCGATGCCGACGTCCTATGAAAAAATGGAGGGCACACTTACGATAGCCCAAAGTCTCAGCTACAACATACTAAAATCTGGTAAAAATTCACCGAAGCATTAGTGAGCTAGTGCTCGAAATAGATAGTCATGTCAATGTTCACTGCCAGAAAAACTGCTCTCCCATAGAGATAACACGTAAACTGGTCAAATCTTACAAGGATACTTTCAATCCATTTTTACGAGGCAATAACGTCATCCAATCAAAATATTGTTTTTACATTAATGAAAGAGCATTTCATAAGCTACAACATACTGAAATTTGGGTGAAAATTAGCAACGAATAAGTGAGATACGCTCGAGTGAACTTGTAATTTGATGACGTCATTTTGAAAATTTACTTTTTTTATTTTATTAAGAAATTTGATATCTTTTCATCATTTTTCAAGCATCGCCAACCCATGAAATGACATGTACAACTCATCAGCTTTCAGAATATGTAAAGAAAATGGGGGATCACCGTCCATCCTGACGAGTGAAATCGGATTTAAAATGGGCGGTTTTTTGGCATTGTTGCACTGTATATCGCCATTGACGCGCGCGCGTAATTTCAACTTTGACGGGTCCGTATGACGTCATATTGAGTCGGATTGACTTGAAACTTCGTAGAAATATTCCTTGACATTTCAGGCAGCCGATATGTGTGAAAAAACGGGAAATTTCCATTGCATAAGAGCTGTGCGTGCGTATATGCGCGCGCGCGTACGCGTCCGTCTAATTTTTTCAATTTTTCAAAAAATGCTCTAAATGGTCTGAAACGTGTGCAAAAAACATTTGAGCTCGATTTGAGCATGCAAATATTTCAACGCGCGCGTACGCGCACGTTTTAAGGTATAGATGAATTTTGAAAATACGAGTAGAATGCGCTTGACTTGAAATATATGTGACGAAAATTTCATTGAAAAATTTCATTCCATTAATGAGATATGATTGAGAATGTGTTTTCATATAATGACGTCATAGTGACGTCACGGTCGACTGATCACTTTGATTTTAGTTCGATTGCCGTCTTTGGGAGACGATACATATATGGTGTAAGTTTGAAATTGATAGGAAAAGGACTTTCTGAGCTAATCGATACACAACTTTTGGGGAGAAATAAGAAGAAAAAGAAGAAGAAGAAGAAGAAGAAAGAATCCGTACAGAAACAGAAGGTGATCCGAGAGGATACTCGGATCACCTAATTAATCGATTAGGCGAATTTAGCTCAAGATCTTATTCTATCCTGTCAAACACTAAAATCTAAAGTACTGGGAGTCTATACAGCGCATATTGTTTTAAAGGAAACCAAAACCCAAAGAGAAATGTGGATTGACTGAAAGCAGCAACATTAGAAGAACATTATAAGTGAAAGTTTGAGGAAAATCGAACAATCGATGCAAAAGTGGGATTAGATCCGCTAGATGAGAAGACTACTAGAGGCTATGACGTCATAATGTGGACAACAATATAGAAAATATAAAGGGAATTTCACACAAAAAAAAATCATTTTCATGAAAATTACACATTGCATCAACTTAATAATGACATTATGTGAGTGGTAGCAATAATTATTATTCCCCTTGCTTTCTGAAAGCTGTTAGTCAAGCGCTCTTTCATATGCTTGAGATGTTATTTTTTTTTGTGGAATTCCTTTTATATTTTCTTAATGTTGTTGTACAAACATGGCGTCATAACATTTAAACTTTAAAAATTTATAACTTTAACATCGATCGTCCGATTTTCCTCAAAATTCCACTGATGTGTTCTACTAATGTTGCTGCTTTCACCTAATCCACATTTTTCTTTGGGAGTTGGTTTCATTTCACATAATTATTCACTTATCTTTTTATCATAAAAAGTACAGAATATCATTTCAATGATATTTTATTGTTTTGCAGAATTTGCTATGTGTTTAATTTTTTTTTTACCCTTTGGTGTTTTTCTTTTAATTCGTCACTTATCACATTTCTACCATATATATGATTAGCATAAAATCATCAGTCAGAGTCAACAAGAGTAGAAATAGTCAGGTTTATATGCGTTTCATGACAGAACACCTTGGCAACGTACACAAAATCACAAAATTGAGTGCATATTTTATGGGGTGATATGCATTTCAGGAAATGGATGTGGCTTCGGTACAATATTACGTGCGGACATTGCAAATTTGGTCTCTAAAATTTGCGTGAGACTTATTAGAAAAAAAGTAAAAATGTCTCATGACGAGTCTTTTCGCATTGCGAATTTTTGCGCGAAATCTGGGGGGCATGGGGGGGGGGGGGGAGGCGGATTCCGCCCCTTGTCTTTTTAGAGTAAAATTGCACAGCTCGTGTATATTTTAGAAGTACATGTATTTAGCAAATTGTAGTGATGTGACTGTATCATCAGTATAGGCTTACATAATGTTTAGTGTTAATCAACAGAGAAGTTCTGGTAAGTAAAAAGCCAAATAGTCTGTACGGTTAGTATCATAATAATGGGCACATGATCATAATGGGATAGTAAATGATAAACTGGTAAATCTTTACATCTTACATTTGCAATTGATAATGAGTTTATGGGATGTGTAGGCCTATGTTTATTTCACATGTAAGCGTAAGTACTATAGCAATTTCCTTGAGTAACTCAGATAACACATTGATGATTAGAATTTTATTATATGTCAAGTTATATTCGTGCTGTATCTCTGATATTAAAGGTAATTATTGTCTGCATTTACTGGGTAATATTCATGATTATGTGCAGTTACAGAACACAACGTATATATGCACATTAGGATCATTATGATGATGATAGTTGCATTTGAGCATTTAAATGCAATATTGATTAGACAATATACACACAGATAACGTTAGGAAAATTTCCAATTGCAAAACGTATGAGTTACTAGATTTAGTTTGATGTGTAATTACACGTTCATAATCAATACGTAAAGAAGACGTTCGGTCAAGATTCTGGAATACATCAAGTGATCATATGAAAAAATGCCCTATCATCAATGGTATCTCAAAAAAAACCACCAAACTTAAGTGGTTATTGTTTGAATCATATAAATATACATATAAATAAAATGTATGAGAGTAATTTTATGGACCAGTATAATTAGTATTATTTTGTTTGTAGGCCTATACTTATGTTCTTTTTCTCATTAAGTCATAGCGTGTTCCCTGTATTTGAATGTCTCTACCAAAACGTCTTTCCTTTCTCCCTTCCTTTTGTCTTTCTCCTTCCTCAACAACGGTCCTGATTTTCGTTGTATTGTTGCATTTGTATCTTGTTCGTATTTCAATGTGTCTTCGCTCATGTAGGCCTACTTGTCTTATCTTACGTGTTTGTGCTGTTTAATCTAGTCTCGTCTCAGCCGGATTTATACGTTTCATTTAGTCGTATTAGCCCTATGAAATAATGTATTTATGTATTCATGATTAATTTTGTTAATCGTTCAAAGAAAATGAACTGGGTTTGGTTACCATGACATTTTTCTTCTTCTTTTTTTCAATGAACATTGTATATCGTAACTGGGGAACCAACAATCTACAAGCTTTGCTTTTCAGTGGGTCCTATTTTACATCTCCATCCTCCTATCAATCTATCCCTTTTAATATATATCTTTATTTTCCACTTCTGAAATAACAAAGAACCCCCTTTTTATGGTTTACTTATGTTCAAATTTCTTAACTTTCATTACATTGCGCGTATTTATATGTTACTGATTATTTTGAGATTAGAGAAAAATAAGAAATGAACTTAACTTGAAACTTGAACTCCCCAGTTGTACAGTATATACTGAAGCAGCCACATTTACTTTGTGATTATACTCTCGGCCCCTTACGCAGGTCCGTTGGTGTATTTCATGATGAGGCTGGTAAACATGAGGATTCTGACCGTCGTGGGCAGCTTTCTGTGCTCCGTGCCCTTGATTTGCGCCTCCTTTGTTGAGAATCTCTTTCTCCTTGGCGTCCTTATGTTCCTGACAGGTGAATGATAGCAAGGACAATCAAACAACTTTACAAAATAGACTTTAGAATCTCTGCAATCTGATTGATCAATTGTCATGCATTGATATACAAATGACGAAAAGGACAGATGAGAATCGGATGCACCACGAGTTTAACTTTGGAACTGTTTAAACCCACGAGCGCAGCGAGTGGGTTTTAGACCGTTCCAAAGTTAAACGAGAGCATCCAATTCTCATCGATCCACGAAATAGGCCTGTGCATCACTTGTGTTATAAAATGGATCCGCAAATTCATGAAATACAACCATTTTTCCCATCATGAGTCCGGTACACTTGCTATACACTATAAATGTTACCGGATTTTTACGCATGGCTCAGTGTGCATCAGTTAAAATCATGCTTGACAATATTCATTGACCAACCAGATTGCACGAATTCTAAAGCCCATTCTATAATTTTTACTTATCTACACTGAGCCATGCGTCCGGTAAAATCTGAACGCATGGCTCAAGTCTTGTACAGTAGGGAGTTTAAATTTCGCTACACGACGGGAAGACCGAGAAGCAAGCAGCTGGGACAGTCCCCGTACTCGGACTCCCGTCCCCACATCTAAGCAGTTTCGCTTTCCACTACAGTAGTAGGCATGCTAAGGGCGAAAAAAGGGGTGAACGCTGCATTTTATAGTACAAATGTCCTATTTGGCACACATGTTCCTCGGTACAATTGGAATTTTTTCAAGAGACAATCTGTATCTATGTAAATAAGCCTTAATTTGCATAATTTATGCAAAAATACATATAAAAATTACTAAAAATATATGTGCATCCAGCAGAAATACCTAATTTGGTAGAAGTATTCTTTAGAGTATGTGGAAACAATTCCTGCAAAAATTGATTTCATACCTATGTAAATAAACATACAATTTGCATAATTATGTGAGTTATGCAAATTGATTTATGAATAATGAAACCCCCCTTAAATCTCATCCTAGATAGATATAATCCGTTAGAAACACTCTATGAAACAAAATGAGGAAAGAATTTGAATAATTGAACTATCATTACCAGCCAATTTACATAATTACTAAAGAAAGTAAAGAAAAAACATTATTTTTCAAGTTTTTCTTACAGTCTAATAACTGCGTTTTATGATGAAAACTACCAAAGTAGTATGCATATCCTTTAGTCAAAAGGAAATGGTTTGTAATATCAAAACACTATTTCTCTATGCAAATACCACCTAATTAGCATATTGTGCACATTAATACCCGAATATACTAGAAGTCAATGGTCAAGGTCGACTTTAGCATAAGAAATTGTATCAGTTTACGTGATAACTCAAAACTGGATTAAGCAAATTTCACCAAACCTTGTCCAAGGATGACGTATGATGGGGCAATTGATTAAGCAGTTTTTAAGTAAAATTGGCAAGAGGTCAAAGGTCAAAAAGTCAAGGTCAATGCTAAAATTTCATTATTTCCCCCATATCTATGCAATGTCTGAAGGTATTATTTCAAACTTAGTGACTGCATACAATATACTACCAAAATAATTTCAGGGCAAGAGGTCAAAGGTCAAAGGTCAGGTGAAAATGTTAAAATTTCACTTTTTTTCTCTGTATCTCGCAAATGGTTCAAGGTGTCTTCATGGAACTTGGTACTGGCAGGGATTTTCTAGGGAATTTAGGAGTCATTTGTCAAAGGTCAGGGGTCAAAGATCAAGGTCAATTGGGCCCTCAAAATTTCACTATTTCCCTCATAGTTTTGCAATACTTGTAGGATTTTTCTCGAAACTTAATATACATGTATTACCTAATGAATATTTTCTGGGAAATTTCCTGTCTTTTTCTTCCATATCTTGAATGTGAATCAAGGTATCATGAAACTTAGTACATATTTGTGCATGTTCTACCTGACAGTGATACCCTTGTTGATTATCGAAAAAATGTTAAGCCCTCCCCTCTCAAGTGTTTTTTTTTCCCTCTTGATAAGTAGGAAAGGACATGGAATTCAGTGACATGGTGTAGTCATTACATTTAATGTTTGGGTTGCATGAAAGTTATTTTTGATGCACACATGTACAGTTTAACCTCTGACATTCTTACATTTTACATTTTTACCTGTATATATATTTTTTTTAACCTCTGACATCTTTACACAAAACCAGTTAACGTAATTAGTTGTTTGTTTTTTTTTTTGGAAAAAGCTTCAAGATCATGTAGGTTATGATGCAGGTATTAGCTGATATGTGGTGGAATATAACATTCTTTGGACCGCCAGGGAGTTACATTATCCCAAGGGAAAACAATCACAACCAGGGAGAATATGACATTTACGATCCTCGTAAACAGTAGCATGTGACGATCTGTTGACAAATCACATCCTATTAATTGTACAGGCCATCTGATATACTCTTTTATAACTATGAACATATTATTTTTGCTTTGATTTACGGTTGAAATTGACTGATTTTAAGTCAGAGACTAAGATTATTTGACTTAAAGTATAACATCTCCTATATTGTTCACTTGACAATTTTTGCATATTATTGCCTTATCCAAATGTTATTGTGTATAAATTTCCTAGCATAGTTTCCATGCCAAAGCAGCTCATAGTATACTGAGGGAACGTTTTTTTTTTTTTTTTTTCAGAAACAGACTTTGTTTCTAACTCAAGCTTGTAAGTTCTTAATGTGTGCAGATACCCTTGCACAAGTTTATAATCAGTTTGATGTATTTAATTTGCGAAGCCTCTTATTCGCTTGGTTGCCTACAAAATACGATGAAAATCAGAATTCACACTTTCACCATGGTAGTTTTTTTTTTTGTAATGATTTTCTAACCATGACCTCAGTTGTGTACTGTTTGCAAGGGAAAAACAATCCTTTTGTAAGTAATATTGTTCCGATTTGCATTTGTTCATGTGTAGGCCCTACTGTTATATTTGCATAATCATATTTAGAGAGTGTCACTATCGGTTGCTATTTTTCCCACCCTGCAAAGCATTTATGCAATGAGGGAAAATTGATAGCAAAAATTATTTCAAAAATCAATATGTTTCGAAATATCACGTCTTGTATACTTATTTACATAATTTATGCATAAAATGCATGTTGATTAGATAATATGGAAACAATTTAAGCAACTGAAAATTGTTGTTGTGAGAATATTGTCATATTCTATTAGCTTCTTAGCTATTAAGTTTAAAGCGATTTAAGACATTGTCACATAATGGTTTTTTGTTTGTTCTGATTATCTATGTGTAGGTAGTGATATGCATATTATGCAAATAACAAGTTGTTTGCATAGAGACAGTTTGTCTCTTTAGATGAATCATTTGCTTTTGACCCAAGGAACATCCATGCCAGGTTCAAACTTTTTACTACAAAATCCAGTGCTTAATATATTAGAAATTCTTTTAAAAATTCAGATTTTTGCACAATAACTTGCGTATTTATGCGAATTCTATGTTTATTTACATAGGTATGAAATTAATTTTTGCAGGAATTGTTTCCACTTACTCTATGGAATACTTTTACCAAATTAGGTATTTCTGCTGGATGTAAATATATTTTTTGATAATTTTTGTATGTATTTCTGCATAAATTATGCAAATTAAGGCTTATTTGCATAGATACGGAGTGTCTCTTTAGATGAAAATTTTTCAATTGCCCTAGGGAACATCTGTGCCAAGTAGGACATTTGTACTAAAAAATGCAGCGTTTACCCCCTTAGCAAGTCTACTACAGGACGGGAGCTAGTCCACTTCCTGGACTGTATTCGTATGCAGCGTACCCGCGTACGTACGGACGTACGTTGATGGTGTCTGTATGTACACTGTAGTACGCAAGATCACCCCTCCTTCGGGAGTACCAATTGGTGGAGTGTCGCAGTCAGCGGTTGGGCGCATTGTGTGGGTGCATGCATGTGTATAACATTGCATGGGCGTCATCAGGGGGGGGGGGGTGCGCTGGGTGCGAACGCACCCTCCTTCAGAACCTAAAAAAAAAAAAAAAAAACCAACCCCCCCCCAAAAAAAACAACAAACAAACAAACAACCAAAAAAAAAAAACAACAACAAAAAAAAAAACACTTCAGTCTGCGAGCGGCCTCAACGCCGGACGCTAAATAATTGTTTTTTTTTTATTTTTCTTCTTTTTTTTGCACCAGGAAGAAAAAAACAAAACAAAACAAAAAACAAAAAACAAAAACAATCGCACCCCGGCTGTGGCAGCACTGATGCTATACATACATCACGTGTTTACTATCTATCGCCCGTACTGTATACGTAAGGTATATTTAATTCATTGTTCAACGGATTATCAATTCAGAAAATACAAAAGCTCCGTCGCATGGGAGGGAGATAACCCACCAACACCCTCCCCCGTTGTAGGTCTCGAATCAGTGGCGTAGCTGGGGGGGGGGGGGGGGGGGGCACGTACCCCCTCCCCCCAATCCGCTGGTTTAAAAAAAAATATCAAAATGGTAATTCAAGGGTTGGTAAACTGCTTTTGAAATTGACATGAAAGGGTGAGCAAGAAATTATCTTTTTTTTTCTCTAAGATTTCTTTTAACCATAATTAAAGAGGCATCAATAGTGTGAAACATTGTTCAAAAAGCCCGGAGCCGAAAAAAAGATTGTGATTCAGCGTGATTCCTCGTTGGCATTCTGAATGATAAGCAAGATGGAGCAGTGTACTCAGAACATCCGAACGGCAAAGAGTCGCTGCAATGTTGCGCAATGTGATGTAGAATGTACACCTCTGTACCTTACACTTTGTTATATCAAAGCTAGATCACTGAGTGTTGCTTTACATACTATAGTCTATACAAAAATGCCTTGCATTGCCAATAATAAGACTTGACCTGGGCTATTTCCCAACTTTTCCATGTATAAAAACACACACACACACAAACACAAACAATTATGGGATGCTCTAAAGTGCAGATTTTGGACATCCTTCCCCCGCTTGGTCACTTCGACGCCCCCTCGCTGGTCATACCTCCCCCAATCATGAACATAAACCGACATCCTTGACTACCAGTGGCGCACCGCCCCCCTTAATTTCCAAAGCAAAAAAAAACTACAAACGGCAGTTTTAGGACTGTAAAATGTCAAAATTTTCACGCTCGCTCTCTCCGCTCACTCGTATTTTAACGCTATGCCATTCTCCTGATGTTGCTGCCAATATTAATTGCCAGCAGTTGCGCCCGGTGCGCCACCCCTCCTTAATTTCCAAAGCGAAAAGGAATAGCTACAAACGGCAGTTTTTAGACTGTAAAATGTCAACATTTTCAAGCTCGCTCGCTCCGCTCGCTCGCGTTTTAATCAATTCAATTCAATTCAAACTTTATTTCATTTTTCGAAGAGAACATAAACATTTCACTTTCTTGAGTAACATAGAATAAGGTTGCATAATCAAAACAAAGTAAATTGAAAAAAACATAATTGCGGAACCTTGGGGTAACAAAAACGTTGTAAGGAAAATTGATTGACTGAAGTGATACAGACGATATAATCGTTATGCCATTCTCCTGATGTTGCTGCCAGTAACTGCCAGCAGTTGCGCCCTGTGCGCCCCCCTTAATTTCCAAAGCGAAGAAATATAGCTACAAACGGAAGTTTTTTTTTTTGACTGTAAAATACCAAAATTTTCAAGGTCGCTCGCTCCGCTCACTCGCATTTGAATCTTTATCCCATTCTCCTGATGTTGTTGCCAGTAATTGCCAGCAGTTGCGCCCGGTGCGCCCTGCTTAATTTCCAAAGCGAAAAAAATCTAGCTACAAACCCGGGTATTTTTTTATATGTAAAATGTCAACATTTTCAAGCTCGCTCGCATTTAATCGCTTTGCCATTCTCCTGATGTTACTGCCAGTAACTGCCAACAGTTGCGCCCGGGGCACCCCCCCCCATTAAAATTTCAAAGCCAAAAAATGAGCTAAAAACGGCAATTTTTAAACCGTGAAATGCCAAAATTTTCGAGCTCGCTCGCATTTAATCGTTGTGCCATTCTCCTGACGTTGCTGCCAGTAATTGCGAGCAGTTGCGCCCGGTGCGCCACCCCCCCTCCTTTAATCTCCAAAGCGAAAAGATAGAGCTAAAAACGGCAGTTTTTGGACTGTAAAATGTCAAAATTTTCAGTCTCGCTCGCTCCGCTTGCTCGCATTTAATCGATATGCCATTATCCTCATGTTGCTGCCAGTAATTGTAAGCAGGTGGGCCCGATGCTCCCCCTTCATTTCCAAAGCGAAAAAATATAGCTACAAACCGCAGTTTGGGATTGTAAGATATCAAAATTTTCAAGCTCGCTCGCTCCGCTCGCTCGCATTTAATTGTTATGCAATTCTTTTTTTTCTTTTTACAAAAAGTCCCTCCCGTGGGAGGGGTATACCCCTCCTACACCCTCTCCCGCTCGGTTGCTTCGCTCCCTCGCCGAGGATCTCACATCGTCACATAATGTACCTCCGTAATAGTCCTTCATAGTATTTTTATTTTCACTATGCTCTGTAAACGCGACTTTTACACCCTTGTTTTTACAAAAAGTTCCTACCGTGGGAGGGTCATAATCCCCCTTCCACACCCTCCGCGCTGAAGGAGCGGAATGGATCATCGCCGAGGATCTCATATCGTCACATAATGTACCCCCGTATAGTCCCTCATAGCAAAAGATTCGTGTATGTATATATACAATCACATGTTTATGTACAATATATAGAGTGTGTGTAAATGTACATGATGACACGGGAGCCAATAAATCAATTGAAAAAAAAAATCTCACGGTTTACATTTACTGTCAAAACGCACCCCCCTTGAAAAAAAGCTGGTGACGCCCCTGAACATGCGTGTGTTAGTGTGGGGAATGCGGACGATTAGAATCGTCCAATATCTGGACTAGACGGGAGCGTATGGACAAGATCACTGATTGGCTGGCTGGCTGGCTGGCTGGCTGGCTCACTCGCTGCCCAGCATCGCGACCGAACGCTATTTTGGCCGAGGACGGGACGTTTCTGAGCTTTGATCATGCGCGGAAGCAAATTTAGCACACGGCACGCTCAACTCCCGGCCGCGTCGTCCTTGCGAAAACTCCCCAGTGTTGTAGGTATACCGGACGCATGATGGGGAAAATAGTTGTATTTCATGAATTTTCGTGTCCATTTTATAACACAAATGATGAACAGGCCTATTTCGCGGATCAATGAGAACTGGATGCTCTCGTTTACTGTTTAACTTTGGAACGGTCTACAACCCACTCGCTGCGCTCGTGGGTTTGAACAGTTCCAAAGTTAAACTCGTGGTGCATCCGATTCTCACCGATCCACTCTGTCCTGTGCATCATTTGTATAATATTAAATGTTAAAGGGAATGGCTAGTAACTGATCATGATGGGAATCAGTGGGAATGCTGGAGGATGATTGTTCCAATTCTTGTGAGATTCATGTAAGAGTACGTTATATATCAGTCTATTGTTGTGTGAAAATTATTTGCGTCAGAACGGTCTCATATTCAAATAATGTGCAGTTTAATGCCCCGTCACTGTATACAGGCATGAAAGTAGAAATTTCATTAAAATCGGATTAAAGGGAAACGAAAGAATTGGTATGGAATTACTAAAGAATGATCTCAGTCACACAGAAGATGTGTTTGTTATACGACGTGACAATGATAATTACTTCCCATTACGTCTCGCGCACATTATATGAAAACAACTTTAAAAGATTAAACGAGTAATTCTTTTCTTTTGTTTATAAATGAACAAGAATAAGATGTATTGTTCACATCAATTTACTTTATAGAGTGCTTATCATGTAGCAAAGATGTAGTATCACGGTGGGTTGTAGCAGAGAATTAAAAGTTTTTTGGTGTTTTTTTAAATTCAAATAATCGACGATTACACACAGGGGAATACCAAAAGGCTATACCGGACTGCTTTGAACAGTAACCTTTAAAGGGGAAACCCACCTAAAAATCAATTAAACTCTTAGGGAAAGAGCAATAAGCCCAATAGAACGCTGTAACAAAAGACAAAAATTTGATAAGAAAGAAGGAAGATAAAGTATTTTGAAATTTCACATTTTTTCGGAAAACGTTTCTTGACCAGTCCTAAAGAATATTCAAATGAGCAAGTTGATGAAGTCACATGCCCTCACAATATCCCATGTATTATATAGTTCTATGAAATAGAATATCATATGAAATACGAAAAAAAAATGCATTAGCTCATACATGTAAAAGCATATTTCCACATACATCAGAGTTAAGATTAAATTTTGTTCTTTCTTATTTTGGGTATAGGGTTTAAGTCAAATTTTATATCAATACAGCTAAAATATGTGACTTTTTACAGCTTATGCCTTTCCCTAGGTAATGATTAGGCCTATATAGATGTAGTAATTCTACTGAATGGCTTTAATTCATGGATTACCAGGGAATGTTGCACTCATATCTTCGATTCGTGCAATATTGACCATAGCTCGTGCAGGGATTCCCTAGTATCCCATTGATTTCCATCCTATCAGTGTATCTTATTATGAAGATATGATGTGAGGCATGTTGTATTTTAATTCGTATATCTCCCTCTCTCTCTCTCTTTAATCCTTATAACTATTAGGACTGGGGATGTGTATCACATATCTCGCTGTTATCATAGCGCTCAACGACTATTTCCCGGAGTCATTTATTTTCTACACTACGTTATCTACGTTCGGTGAAACCATTGGAGCCTTCTGTCTGCCTGTTATTGCTGAGAGATCCCTGGAGGCCTACGGTCTTTCCGGCGCATTCATCATTTTGGGAGGAATATGCTTGAACGTTGTTCCCTGCGCTTTAACACTAAGACCACCAAGAGATTATTCAAGTGTCGACTCCCATTGCTCTGCCACGGAGAAAAGTGATGTCATTATTACGTCAGCCGACGGACCGTCGTCTTCATCCACTGATAGCGACAGCGACTCACACTTCATTGACCAGTCAAAGAGTACTGATACATCGAACAACACGTCGTATCAAGAGAATGCTCCTGCTTCGCGGGGGAATATGATGGCAAAACTCAAATCATGCGTGTACTATGAAGAACCCTTGTACGCTTTGGTCTCACCCAGTTTCTTTCTGATGTATTATTTTTCCTATTCTTGGCTTCTTTTTCTAATCCCTAGAGCGGAATCCCTCGGGATCGAGAGTTCGCGGGCAGTGTTTCTCGCCAGCATCGCGGGTGTTGGAGGCATACCTTGGTAAAATTGCACTGCTCATCATCATGCACGCCCAGCTCGACTTGAGCATCATGTTGGTTACCTGCTGTACAATTTGTGACATTACCATCTTCATCAACTCCTTGAGCACGGCATACCCTTACCAAGCAGTCATGGCCTTTATTCAAGGCGTCACCGTTTTTATGGCTAATGCAATGGGAGGGATACTCTCAAAGTCGACCATAACGAATGAAAAAAATATGTCGATTGCCCTCACGCTAATGGGATTCGCAAGTGGCCTCGGTATTCTTGTGGGAGACATGACTTCAGGTACCATTCCATGATAACTCTTGTTGAAATACATTTTAGGTACTAATAGGCCCTATATTGGCTTATAACCAGCAATGTTAGTAATAAAACGTTATATGCTATAGTGGGAATGGAGTGTAGTGGCGTATCTGTGGGGGGGGGGGGGGGGGGGGGCACGTGCCCCGGTCACCAATTCTTCAGGGCACCAAAAACGAAAAAAGAAACCGGAAAAAAAAAAACACGAAGAAAGAAGAAGAAGAAGAAGAAAAAAAAAAACTCGGGGGGGGGGGGGAGAAAACTAAATTTATAGCGAGCGCAATTTTATACTTATGTAAAAAATGTATGTGAAAGAAAAAGAAGATAAGAGATAAACGTGATGATGACGCGGACAAAATGACAATGTCTATTGTGTTCACACATGTCATTTTATATTTAGCAGGCAAAATGTTACACGGAGCAGCGGCAGCAATTTCTTTCGTACTGAAGCGAACCCCCCCCCCCCCACAAATCAAGCAAGATAAGAACAAAATGTGATGATGACACGGAAATATACAAATTTCGGCTCACTCGCTCGTATCAATTTAGAGTATTTTTTTCAAGTCCTCAGTTTGTTTGTATAAATCGTTATCTATCAGGCCGTCACTATATTTTGATTAGAATTGTCAGATTTGCTAAGCAAAAAAAAAAAAAAAAAAAATGACAAGAACTCCATGTTTTGTAAGCTGAAATACAAAATTTTTCGGCTCGCTCACCAAAATTTATCAAAATATATTACATTTAAATCATCCCTAAAAGACCCCTTTTAAGTGCTTGAAAAAAAGCATATCACGTGGACTTTTTAAAAGTCCCTATCGGGATGGGGTTGGGGTTGAACACTTTTTCAGAAATTAGGGGCGCAATTTTCGCGCTTGCCCCGGGCGCCGTTTTCCCTATACGCCACTGGTGGAGTGGCAGTAAGAGGGAAGGAAGACTTCTCAAAGTAAAGCAAGGAACACTGCTATTGTAAATGGAAGGTGTAAAGAGACAATCATCACATAATGAATACACAGGTAATAGCTTGCGCCATGTGATGACGCTAATATTTCATTATATACACTACAGGTAATAGCTTGCGCCATGTTGTGATGACGCTAATATTTCATTATATACACTACAGGTAATAGCTTGCGCCATGTTGTGATGACGCTAATATTTCATTATATACACTACAGTAGCTGATTGCAATACGTCACTGGATTGACAGTTACTTGCCTAGTATTGATCATAAATCTAATTTTAGTTACGCGTACACTCTGAATTCGTTTGATTAAAAAGTAATCTAATAAGGCAATGAGGAGGGACAAATCCACATAAGATTAAAATTTTTAGTCTAATTGATTTAGAAACTAAATCCATTAGATTTGAAATTAATAATCTTATTTGGATTTGTCCCTCATCATGGTCTATTAGATTACTTATTAATCCAACGAATTTATTTCAGCCGTTACACAATTTCTTGCTTTTTATATCGTGAGTCAGTCTAGCTTTTCATATCAACTTGTTACGATTTCTGATGAGCTGTAACACATTATCATTAATTTATGAAAATTCCTTATAATACGTTCACGTTTCAGGGTAGCATTATCGTCTCTTACTTTCAAAAGTTCTCTCTCAAAAGTAGAGTACGCAGTGCTGACATGAGTGGCATTATACACACAGTCCCAGCGCAATTTACTTCTTCTGCATATTCAACAATATCCACTTTTTTGTTATTACTGCTAACTTTATGACGTGTGAGTGTTCTTCACACATTATTTGCTGACCACAAGATTATACAGAAAATCATATTAAAATCACTTAATGAGACTGAAATAACATCTACCTTTCCAACTCTATTCAAATTATTTACCAGTATATAGACCAAACAACAAGAAGTACCAACAGTGACTTGTTCGGATGAAGATACAACTTGAATTAATCAGAAAGCTTCTTTCAAGTCATTCAGATGTTCACTTTGTCGGGACTGGTAACCTGCAAGTATTTTACAATTCAAATCACCTAATAAGACAATGATATCATCATGCTGTAAATCGTCCAGTTTCAGTGAACAGATTCAAACAAATGAAACATTCCAGCATTAGCGTTTGATGGTCTTTACCACGCGATAATCACAGTTGAATTTACATTCCCAAAGATTCATTACATGTAACTCTTATTTTGTTTATATAACCAATTGATTTTATATTATATATATATATATATATATATATATATATATTGCTGTTTCTCCACTTATGCGATTTCTATCTTTTCTAATTACATCATACAAATCAAATTTCAATTTCTGTTTTAAATATCTCATATATTTATTTCGAGTCATCACATCAATATCAGACAAATCTATGATTTCACGTATTTCATCACTATTCTTGGTTAATGACTATACACGTATATTCAAATGATATAATTTCAATCCTTCTGCAGCTCTCAGAGAATGAAGTTGTGATTCTTTTGGTTTAGAGCTGTCGACGTCACTTTGTATTTCAGGTTCCTTTGTTTTCATATCACCATGACCTGGTATTTAGGCTATGTGGCATCGATTTCCTATCCAGTTATTATCATTTCAGGCGCGGTGATACGGTGCAATTAACTCCGCTAAAAGACACAAAAGCTTTTGAAATCGTAACGGTCATCTAAGCACTGTGCGCAGCGAAGGGCAAAAATTCCGAAAACCTCCGCGTATCCCCCTTATTTTACTATCACATTCCTTGAAACCTCACATATGGATTTGATATTGGTATATTCTTCTCCATAGGAATTTGGGCGAAAATGCTGGTGCATCTTTTGAGATATTTGTATTTTCTCTTTGAGTCGATTTTGGGAAAGGCTGATAGAGCACACACAAAAAGTGTGACGTGGCATCCAAATCGGAGCACTGATAGAGGGCGCCATCACCACAAACTGTTCTGTCTTACATGTATACATGAAGAGTTTGTTCGCAAAAACCGATAAGTCCATTTTTAAAGATTTTGAAGTCGTAAAGTCTCTGTCGTAAAGTACAAAATGATACCTTTTAAATGATATATTGGTCACTACATATAAAGGTACATTTTAGAAGTTATGGTCAAAAGAAGCAAATATTTTCTTATTATTTTCTTTATTTTTCTCGACCTTTAATTGCAAATATCTCCATTTGGCAAATATGGACTTATCGGTTTTTGCGAATAAACTCTTCACATGTAGAATGACAATCCATACACCTCCTTGTGTACCAAGTCTGAATAAGATCTTTAAAAGCTTTTTGAATCGTTCACTGTCTCTCAGCGTCTTTCTTTGCTACTTCCCAAGGTCACATCTACGACGTCACACAGTCCTACCAAGTCGTCTACAATATGTTGGGACTTCTCCTTTTGGTGGTCATCATCAACCTGACGGTATTCCTGATCTTCCGCTTCAGGGCCAAGAAGCAGCGAGGCGACCGATAGGCGAACATACCCATTTTGATATCCCTGTGGGGTTTGTCTTTGCAACTCTCTTACCTGCTAATGATTATCTAAAAAGACACGTGTATATTCAGAAAAACTAACATAGTTGTGTTTTATATACACCACAAAATTGATGATTTTTTTCCCCTCATATCTGAGTTCTTCCGATTGAATGTTATTGTAATTAGTCTGAAAAGGTAGGCTTCCTTTTCACCATTCCGTATTTCGTTGAAAGATGTTACCTTGTCAATCTCACCTAATCACCTCCATGACTTCGTTTTAAACTGATATCATTTTTTAAAATTAATTTTCCCGTATTTTTCTTTATATTGTTATCTTTGTTGATTGTATAAAGAGACAGGGCTCGGGCTACAGTCCACTTCATTTACAGGTGTGAGGCTTTTTTTTTGGGGGGGGGGGGAAGCAAAAGATCACAGGTCAAAGGTGAAGTGAAAGTGCTAAAATTTCCCTTTTTTCCTCCGAACCTCGGAAACGGGTCAAGATACCATCATGAGGCTTTTTTTTTTTTGAAGGGGGGGGGGGGGGTTCAATAACACATAATTATGCATATACTACGTGGTAGTGGTCTTTTAATGAATTTTCCGGCCAAAAGGGTCAAAGATCAGGTTTAAATGCTTAAATGCTACTATTTGATGCTGACATTACTAGTATAACTCAGAGATACCTTAACGATTACTTCATGCAAAAGCTTGATAAAACTGGGTGGATAGATAATGCACAATTACTCTGTAGAGAAAGAGTTTGTCCATGGGTTCAAAGGTCAAGGAAAAACGTTAAAAGGTCAAAATTTCCTCCATATTAAGAAAGTATCTGTCCATGATACCTTCATCACGCATTCATTCCCAAAGTTGCTATCAATGTTTGGTACAATTACAGACATTGGAATGCACCTTTCTGTCGACTGAGCATAACTGGCATGTTTCCATTGCATGTTAAACATGATTAATACAAGATATTACTGTGGGGCTTTTTTACACGTACAGAGTTGCTTAATTTGAGACACGATTAAACCCAGGGGCGGCGCAGCCGTGGGGGCCGTGGGGCCTCGGGCCCCCACACTTTTTGTGCACCATACAAAGGAATACATAAGGTGTCATCACTTTGGGCCCCCACACTTTTTTCAACCCGGAAGTACGTAAGAGGCACTAAAATGGGAGGGGAGAGAATGAGCTGAGGACCTTTTTTTTTTCTTGCTTGTCAGCTGAAGAAACCCGGGAGTGGACGGGGAGAGATGAGCTGAGGACCTTTTTTTGTTTTGTTTTGTTTTGTTTTGTTTTTTTTGCTTGTCAGCTGCAGAAACCCGGAAGTGGACGGGGATGGGGTGAGATGAGCTGAGGACCGGAAATGGGCCCCCACACTTTTGAAAACGGTGCGCCGGCCCTGAAACCGTTGATTTGCACCGCAAGAAGAAGATTCGCGGATTCTGTTATTTTCAATTTCAGAGCGAGGCGAGGAGGGGTGGTTTGGCTTCTTGTCAAGTTCCCGTCAATCACTCTAGAGCCTTCTTTCTGTAGGAGGAGTGATTAGAAGGTCACCGTAATCTCCGTCCTCTAAAATACAATTCGAATTAAGTTATGTTCACAAGCTAGTTTCGTTGCTTAAACTGGCGAAACGTGACTGAAAAACACCTCCGGGCCGTGATTTAAAACCTGTAATTAAGTTTCAAATCACCCTCCTCGATTTCAGTTTCCCTTCACACGGCAAATTTGCTTGATTACAAAATTGTTTCAAATCAACCAATCTCGGTACGTGTGAATGCCCGGATGGAAACCTGCATGGAAGGTATGCGCACTCAGGTACATTCCACTGGATTTTGTAAAATGTTGACAGGTGATGTCATTGACAGAGTTTTGGTTTGGAAGTTTTATCCTTTATTTCCTTAAGCGTATCCAAGCAATCTGAAGAAAAGAAGTGAAAAAAAAAACACAACGATACATATTGCATATGTTAAGATATTCTTTTGGCAACTTCAGTGATGATTATGAACTTGCGATTCATACAAGTCAGCATGCACATTTCAGCAGCTGTAAGTTTTAAGCTGGGAGGTGTTATAGCAGGAGAAGAACCAGAATCTTCCTTGTACCCATGTTGCATGCTTGAAAAAGCTGTTAATTATGCGCTCTATTGCAGGTTTGAGTATACTGCTTTGACAAAAGAGAACACTTCTGTGTTTGTATAGACACATTTTCATGCCTCTCCTGGCCTTGGCCTGCGCGAGTATAGCGGGTCGTTACTTTACTTGATTCCGAGGCTTTATTTGTACAACTCTCCTGTCCAGCTCAAGTCGCTTGAATGTTAATGCATCCTTTAACAAAATCTTGCAAAAACCTTTTTTTTTTTAAATCTTTGATCTGGTTGATGATAAATTAATAATTGATATTTTTATTCATGTTGATTGTTGCCGTCTTAGTATATATATTCTTTATACCGTGAAGTAAGCTGATCAATTTTTCACAGTTTTATCAAATAATTATGAATAAATGTATGTGTGTATATGATTATCATGTATTGTTATAATGCAATAATGATATTTTATATTTTATTGTATACACTGCTGTATATGTCACTTCGCAATTCAGCCACTTGGCTGCCATGGCAACATTGTTGATAAACCAGATTGAAAAAAAAACAACAACAACAACCAGCAGTTCGGCGTCCTTTCAATCTTTTCGGCAACAAGTGTTTTGTACGAAAAGCACAAAATGATATCTTATATTTTATTGTATACACAGCTGTATATGTCACTATGCAATTCAGCCACTTGGCTGCCATGGCAGTATCATTTGTGAATAAACCAAATTGAAAAAAAAAAAAAACAGCAGTTCGGCGTCCCTTTCAATCTTTTCGGCAACAAGTGCGTTGTATAAAAAAAGCTCGTGCTATTGACTCGAACGAAAAAAAAAAATCAGGAAAACTTGTTACTCCTTTAACTGCAGTAAAATTTACTAAGTACGCAGAGAAAAAAAATGCTTTAGCGAGTCCGAAAGATTTCACATTCAAGTGCTAAACTTGCATGTCGAGCACAGTATACATGTATTTTGATTCGTACCGAGCAAGAATACCATCAAGTTGGCCTACCATACACGATTTTAACTTTTCCTTTGAAAAAAAAAAGTGATTAGCGCTTTCAATTATACCTTGCAGGTAAACTGTAATTTACTATTGGAATCTTATCGCTGACCATCCCAGCATCTTTCGATAAAGGCCATTTTTTAAAAAAAATTACATCGTCTGATCGTCACTAGACGGCTACCGGTGCGACTTATCTATAATATCAACAAACAACATAACACGGTGTCTGCACTACATTGAAGTACATGTATCAAAATTATAGCCGAGAAAGCACCATTTTGAATCCTCATAATCTGGGAGAAAGAATGAGAGAGAGAGAGAGAGAGAGAGAGATACTCGTAGAGGAGGAGAGAGAAAGGTAAGGGAACCAGCGAAGAAGGTAGATCATGCTGGGAAATCAATTTATAATCCATAGTACATGTATACTATTGACATAATTATAGACTGTCTAGGAGAAACTAAGACCTTGCGTCAGTTTACACTTGTAATCCATAGTTCAACGTATACAATGAAGGAGCGAACCGTTGCTGAAGATACAACAGCTAGTAATGGTTACTCAAGTCTCGCGGCTTTTCCCCTTTTCCTGTGATGTAGGCCTGTAGATAATATTCTTTCTCTATTGGATCAAAATTCGCCAATCAGAAAGAGTTCTTCATTTGACATATTTTCGATTGGATACGTTGAAACGAGTGAATCAGAATAATATCAATATTGGTACGAATTCAATAGGATTCTCAACAAGAAGTCCCTACTGTAATATGATTACCATCGATTTCTTGAAGAAGCTATTCTTACTTCTCTTACGATTTTCCTCGTATTGTCGATTATCAATTAGAGCCTATATTGAAATCTGACTTGAAATAACTCGCAGGAAAGCTTTGGTTTCCTTCAGAAACTATACAGTGAGATCTTTCACGATTTACACACACCAAAGGAAAGAACACTTCAGAGGGTTAACTCTGGGAAGAATCGCTGTTCGTTGGGTTTCTTTTCGCTCTGCGGCGAAGGATGATGAAGACTGCGACAAGGATGACGATCACGGACAGCAATGCCAGTCCTAACGTATTGAAGACTGCCCTGTAGGACTGTGTGACGTCATAGATGTGACCTTCGTGTTTAAACAATTTGAGAAAATAGTGGATAAAAATAAAAATCAGATTGTTATGCAGTAATATGTCGAAAAGAGTTTTGTGGCTATGGGTGAACAGAGGTTACAAGAGGCTTCAATTCATAAAAAAGACATTATCGTCATTTTAAAGGGATGGTACAGTATTGGTGGAGCTGATGATTTGGCTTTTAACTTTTTGCGAGATACCAAGAAACCACTTATGAAAGGGTACAGAGCATGCCATTCTAAGAGGAATTCAAAGTTTATTTGATGAAAATCGGTTTTGGAATGGCTGAGACATCCAAAAACAAAGTAAAACAAAGCGATCGTAATGAAATGTGGGTCCCACATTTTATTAGTATCGCTCTGTTTCGGATACTCAGCCATTTCATAACCAATTTTCATCAAATAAACGTTGAATGCCTCTTCGAATTACATGCGTTTTCATATTTCATAAGAGGTTTCTCATTATCTCACCCAAATATGTTAAAAACCTGAAGTGAGGTCTCAACCAAAACTATACGAGCCCTTTAATGCTGCATCTTTGTGGCATATAAATACATGTATATCAAATATCATACTTTTAGTTCATGTAGTTCAACCCATACAGCACATAAAACACACCTGAGTTGTTAACTGATTCTCTATGGCCTTTACTTCTATTGAGCTTTTTACTAATCACTGTTTGTAGTTTAAAAGTAGAGTACAACAAATCTGTGAACTCTCTTACAAACTCTAGTCATATATAGTGATTGTTTGCATCTGATGCAACGTTTGTTAACGAATTTGAATGCCTAGAATAACTTCACGACTTAATTGACAACGCAATTCAGAACATTTAGTTCTTGTATCTCTCCCGAATTGAAAACGCTTTGCAAGATGTCTTCCGGATTTTTTGCAGATGTAACGCATTTGACGCGATACAGATGATATCTCTCGAGAAAATAAGACAAAAACTAAAGTGAAGTTACGAGTTGCCATTTTAATGATGACAATATAGTCATAATTCCCGAGAAAAAAAAATCCCTCCCAGCGTTCGATGATTTAAAATAGCGTTTTCCTTCACTCTTGGCACTGATGTAAAGAACGTTTGAAAGGATCTGTAGACATTATGAATTCACATACACTCAGTGTTGATTTTAAGGGCGATTTTTCTTTATTCTGGTATTTTTGATTAAAAATTAAGGCTCGTTATTCTGACAAACACAATGCCTCATACATAAATGTTCGTTTATCTAAAATGATACAGAGTTCGTCTGTTCGAACGTTTTTTGTTAGGGTTTTTGTGGAATTTTTCTCAAGGTTCGTTGTTCCGAAGGTTTGTCGATCTGACAATGAAATGAAATTTGTTATACTAAAAGTTGTTTCTTCAGAAGCGAACTGTTACTCATTAATCCGAAAAAATTGAAGAACTTGTGACGAAACCGCGCCGGAAGGGACTTGAATAGAGGGTGGGGGAATAGAGGGTGGGGGAATTATGTCGAGTATAGTTATGCCGGGGGGGGGGGGGGGGGGGGGGAAGGGCTGATCTATCATGACCAGGGATCTTTTTATGGATTCGTTCAAAGGGGATGTATCAGCGGGTATGTGTGTTTTTCTGTCGTTGAGTGGCCTCTTATAATAATAATCTTTACTCAAAATTGACACTTCTTTTGTTTGTTTTTCATCCATAATAATTATGACTTCAAATTAAGATTTTATTCCAGTTCGCGATAACGAATCCTCGGAATAATGAACTGCACAAGGTTTCATGTGTAGAACAATCTGACTGCCGTTGAGAATTCAGTGGATCTATATCGTAACATTTTTTTTTTCTTTTGAAACAAACAAAAGAAAATCTTGTCTTTGTGTAAGTGATAATTGTTTCCATGTCGTTGTTCTTACAGTAGCTTACGTATTTCCACATAGGTAGAGTGTGTTTCACCTTCCTTGGTGATCATTTCTTTTGATTATATAACATGACCACAATGAATTTGATGTGCGTTAACGCATTCGCTGAAATAATGCACTTTTATCTTTACTACCTGTATAAGGTTGTGTACAATTCTTATTTCAAACATCCACATAACACGTACCTGACAAAGCGTCGCCAATCAGAATACCAATACCGCACGCAAATGCCATAAAGGAAAAGGCAATTGGAACGTTTTCTTCATTTTCGACAGTTAACTTTGTCATTACGCCTCCAATTGAATCAAACGCGAAGACAGTGAGACCTTGAGTGAACGCCATCAGCGCTTGGTACAAATAGGTGTCATTCACTGAACTGATGAAGATGGTGACATTGCAAACTGAACAGCAGATTATATAGACCAGGATTAAGTCAAACTTTGCGTATATTGTGAGCAACATTCCAAGTTTTCCGACTACACCTCCAAAACCAGCGATGCTCGCGAGATACACAGCTCGCGAACGTTCAATACCAAGGGACTCCGCCGCGGGTATTAAAAATAGCACCCACGCGTACATGAAGAAGTAGCAGAAGACGAAACACGGAGTTATTAAGGCGAAGAGGGGTTCTGCAAAATACACGCATGATTTCAGTCTAATTCGAAGGGACGAAACTCGTGAAGATTCCATGTCACCGCTCCTTGAATCAACAGAAATCTTTTTAAAATCTTTTTCAGATGCAGAAGGTGTGGTTGACTGGTTGTCAACGCTCTTCAGAACATCATTGTTTTCTTTTGTGGCAGTGGTTTGCATTTGGAGCGTTTTACCGTCTCTTGGTGGTCGGATCGTCAAGGCACAGGGCACAGTGTGTAAGCACATTCCTCCAAGGATGAGAAAAGCACCGTTATATCCGTAGGCTGTCAATGACCACTCCACTATGACTGGCAGACAAAATGCCCCGATAGTTACTCCCAAAGTGCTCAGGGTGTTGAAGAAGATGAATGACTTCAAGAAGTACTCGTTGAGAGTTATGAAGATACTAAGAAAGACGATGGACATTCCAAATCCTTTTAGCAAAGACGGGAAGACAAAAAAGTAATGTTAAATCATGTGTACAAACAATGGAGTCTAGATCAAGAATTCTATAGTACTTATTAGTTTGTTGATGCATGACATTCTAGGCACATTAGACAGATATAGTGTTTGTCAAACACTTAATTGTTTGTTTCATTTTCATCTGAAACGGATGTAAGGGGGGGGGGGGGCATACTATGCACTTCACCTAGTTGTCTAAAAACCCTGCTCTTTGCGATAAATAAATGAAGTGGGGTTCTTTACGAGTTGTGACTCTCTCACAAGAGACCTCTATTCAATGTCCTATCGGCCTCTTGGGGGATGGTATGATTACACGAAGCATTGCTGAGTCCGGGACCCGGATATATCGAACCGGGTCCTTTTGCTTAGAGCACAGCATCCAAACACACTGACGGTGTAAGAATGAATAATATCCTATGCTCCCTTAAATATCTTAAGATCTTTTAGCCCCATGTTAGCTACGGAAACCAATAGACCACATGCAATAAAGATTCAGTTAGGGGTTAACCTGTTAAAGCGAAGAGGAAGCCGAGGAGTGGTAGGGTCCGGACGAGCGGCACACACATCAAGGGTACGGCGCACAGGAAGCTACCACTGATGACTAGCAGTCTTGGTTGTATGACCTTCATCAGTGAATACACGAACGGGCCTGATAGCGAACAGTGAAGGGGAGAAAGAAACCAATTAGACTGTCCGGTTAGACCTAGACTCCGTTTACAGCGCAGGGTTGGGCTGAGCCCAGGCTGAGCCCAGGCCGAGCACGGCCTCATTTGCTGTACTCGGCCCCGCAATTCTGTGCGTTTACATTGGAAGGCTCGGCCCGGGCTTTTAATTCAAACCTCTCAATATGTTGTCGTATATATAGTGGCGCTCTGCTTGTAATCAAAAGATTATATTGGAGCGCACCGGTCGTAATTTGTTACCGCATTGGGCCCAGTTTGCGTTTACAGTGAGAACAGGTCAGGCCGAGCCCGGGCTGAGCACGGGCCGAAACTACAAATGTACCTCCATAGTGTGGCCAAATGCGCGGCCGTTTTTGGTAGGGCCTACCGCATTTGGTCTTTGAGCGTTTACAGAGAAAGGGAGACCTGGCTCAGCCCGGCCTTTTCATTCACTGTATACGTGGTCTAATATGGTCTACAGAAAATATCCCCACAATTGAGTAATTTGAATTCTGAGTAAGCAATGCTGAGGGAAAAATACTAAACCTCCCTCCCGAGCCGTGCAGCTCCTGAGCGGGTCGCTGTTTTGGTCAAATTTACCGCGCGATAATATCACGACACATGGTATCATAAAGGACAAGTTTTTTTGTTTTTTTTTTTGTCATTACTAACAGTCAAATTTACATGTTCACAACCTGTTATAAATTGTAAATACAAAAAAGTTATTTCAATTTTAAGAGATTTTTTATTCTAAATTTAGTGTCAAATTCTATATCAATTCTGTAAGAAAGAAAAAAAAATCACCTGCAGGACAGAGTAAAAAAAAATAAAAATGGGATAAGAAATAGAGAAGTTATGACATCGTGAAATTTCACAATTTTTGGGAAAATAATTCTTGACAAGTCCTTGTAAATATTCGTAAATATTCAAATCAGCATATTCACGATGAAATGCTTTCACAACATCTTAGTCATTTTATATACATAAATAAAAGAAAAATGTTTATATTTCAGCTGTATATATATATATAAAATCTTGCCTTAAAACCACCCAAAACAAAAAAGAACAAATGTTAAAGGGTGTGTACAGTTCTTGTTGAGGTGAGGATTTAGCTTTTAACGTTTTGCGAGATATTCAGAAACCACTCTATGAGATGTCAAAGAGCATGCAATTCTGAGGGGTATTAAAAGTTTATTTGATGAAAATCGGTTTTGAAATGGCTGAGATATCCAAAAACAAGGTGAAACAAAGAGATCCTAATAAAAGTCGTGGCCTGTAGCCTTTTATTATTGTCAGTTTTTTTGATATCTCAGCCATTTGAAAACCAATTTTCATCAAATAAACATTGAATCCTTCTTAAAACTACATGCTCTTTCATGTTTCATAAGAGGTTTCTCATTATCTCACTTAGGAATTTTCAAAACATGAATCCCCACCTCAACTAGTACTGTACAGTCCCTTGACCTCAGATATATTTTGTTGTGGGCACATATTAATTTTACTTGCATTAGCTATAAATAGCAATTTTCCGAATTTCATACAAAACATATACGTGAAAAAATATGAGGGTTTAACATTGACTCGCTCATTGGAATACATATATAAGGACTGATCAATTGATGTTTTCCGAAAAAAAAATGCTAAATTTCAAAATGCCATATCTTCCTTCTTTTTTTTTCATCCGATTTGTGTCAATTTTGTGTCGTTCTTAGAATGTTTAATAACAGACTTTAGTTATTTTGACATTGGCTGCAGTCACGTCCATATTTACTTGTTTAACATCTTTCTTACATCTTATCAGCTTCTGCACATTCTTCCAAATTCAGGGCTATAGGCCTAGTCACGATAACCATTTCACGATAACCATTCAGTGATACAGGCAAAATCACATATTAAATCTCCGATCTGTTTCACATGCTGATCTGACGCATACCATTGATTACACGTGTCGTCAGCATTCTATGCAACCGATGAACGATGAAAGTCATTGATACAAATTGTGAACAAAAACAGGCCATGACTGGACGCATGCGGGACTCCACTGTCATGTTACGCCAAATGATTTCGATTGAAGACTCTTAATTCCGTATGCAGTAATGTTTGCTATTGCTTAGACAGGTTTGTAGGTCCATGCCAGTCATTCGCGGCTTATCTACTATGCAGTATTACGTGATTCATTGACCTGAATTCACGAAGGTGGTACAATTGAAACCATGGTTTCAATAATTGTACCACCTTCCTGAATTCGGCCAATGTGTCAAAGGCTTCTGTACTAACAATGCCTGTAATTTTGTCGATCTCCCCACAGTGGTGCCAGTCTTCTGCATTCAATTTTCAATAGCATGGTCATCGTTGAGTTTCGAAGACGAAAACCTGACTGGTTCTTGTTAATACCATGAACAGTATGCAAATAAGAATACATAATTTATAAACACAATCTTTGAAAGCATCTTCACAATGATCGGCAGAAAGGAGATTGGTCTATAATAACGTAATTGTCTACAATGGTCTACAATTATATTGTCTTCTTTCTCTTTTTGTAAATTCGGATAACTTTGAATGTTTCAGTGGAGTCGGAACCTTACCAGTTTTAATGGTTATATAATATTTTTGTTAGGGGGGGGGGTGGAGTCATTCTAACTTCTTCAACATTTGTTCAGAAATTGGCTGAAAACGAATGTCTTTTTTTATATTTAAGATAATATTGTACTGAGTCCCTAACACTCTCATGCGTAACGCACTTTTGGATAGAAATGGCTGCTCTAAACTTAAACAATATAGATGACAAGCCAACGGGAAAGGGAAAAAAAATGTTTTAACGATACTCACAAAGAATGGTCAAGAGCGCTGAAGGCATACTGCATATGAAGGCGATTGTCTTGTAGTCACTATCGAAGCGAGAGACCATATTTTCTATCAGCACTCCAAAAGATTTAGCCAGCCCAGCATCGAAAAATAGGATGCAAAATTTGCTCAGCAAAACAACGTATTTCCAGTGGTCCTCAGAGTCTTGTAACGAAACATTTTGAGTTGTCTGTGAGTGAGCCATTGTATCAATATTCAATGACCGATCAATCGGAACCTTATGTCTTCAGTCTCGGGAAGAATAAGGTCCATGCATTGACAAACTACACCAAACAGATACACCCGCGCGACAGGGTATTCCTATAGCTCCTGCAAGCCAGTTCACAGATAGCAGCGGTGTGCAAAAACCTCAGACACTATGTCAGAACCGGACTTTCAAAACAGGGATTCCTCTTTGATTAGCAGAGCAGCTGAAACCATCCAAGCAGAAAGTTGTAAGTGATATAGGGCCTACATCAATAGATTTTGATTTGGTCGCACATTCCGATAGGCATCTAGATCATACACGAATCTATCACATTCATAACATAGTTGTGGGAAAGTCCTAATCAGTATATCAAATACCTCAATTAAAATCAAATTTCGTGTAAAGGTTGAAATAACTTGTAATGGTTTTTATTTGCACATGCTCAGATTGTAACTGGGTGAAGTATAGCTTGTCCAAGCGGTTAATGACAACAACAATGAAAGAGATCGCCTACAGTTAAATTTCATTGCTACTTTGCAAAGCCAAGCCACACCTCTGAATAAAGTCAAGCTACGCTCTGACCTATATAGCTTAAAGACACTCAACTGTGTGAAATTTCGTCAAGTGCCAGCCCCGCTTTGAGCTGTACTGAAAGTTAATCTTATGACCTATATAATGGGAAAGCGGGGTGTTAAATGCTGCGGACCACCACATTTCGGCTCGTCTGTAATAAAAATGCCCTTAGTTAGTTTTTAGTTAGTTATTGGAATACGGGATAACATTTGGTTTGATCTACAAAGACCCTTTATCGATTTCTTCAGAATCCCTTGGTTTCGTTAAAAATGTTTGGGCTAATCAAGGTCCGTTTTACAATGTGAGTCGGGTAAAATGGAACAAGGTGCATGTGGCAAAACAAGCCACAGTCTATGGTACCTCAACCACTTCGACATCCCTTACTGTATAAAAAGTATAAAAATTAATGATATAATCACCCTTCCACTTTGTTATCGCCATTGTATCGCCACTGTAGAACGACTCTCAGCTGGAGATAAATGCTCAAGTTAAGATGCGGTCATTCACGGAGATGATGGGGTGCATCCGTCTTACCCGCAAGCTTAGGGTTCATTTTACTTGGAACGTATTCGAGAAGAATAGATTAGTATTTCTCCTTTGTATCCACCGTGCCGTCCAGGAGCTACGCGCTCTATCGTGGGTTTTATTGAATTGCTTAGACAAAAGACAGCATTTCCATCTAATACATCATTCATCCTTCACAACAAACCTTGCGAGCAACAGTTCGCTGTCCCGTTGAATATTTTGGCAGTATTTATTAGTGTGTTGAAAATGTTGTTAATGTCGCGATCCATTTCACTTTAGCTGTATTAATTTCTTTCCTCTCACAGAGTTACTTTATTTTTATTTCCAAAATTTGTGTTGAAAATGTTGTTAATGTCGCGATCCATTTCACTTTAGCTGTATTAATTTCTTTCCTCTCACAGAGTTACTTTATTTTTTATTTCCAAAACTTTTCATCGAGTGAAATTCATCAGCAATTGAACGGATAACTCAGCAAAATACACAATCTTCAATGGTTAAAATGATGTCAGCATGTTTGATACAATCTCAGAAGTATTGTCTAACAGTAATTCATTTCTAATCATTAGTCCATATGTTCAAACTATTGAATGAATGTCCTTGAAGCTAATGCATCACGTATTGTTTATGAATGCATACTGGATACATATCAATATTTTGTTCATATTCGTTGCATTTGGACTCTTTGATTCCACTCCAATAATCAATGACTTCTCACTTAACAAAATTGTTTCTCTCAAAGCGAATTGAATAAAATCGGTGATATTTTTCCAAAGCATAGACACTAAAGGAGGTTGCAGTTCGTTATTCCGAAGGTTTGCTTTTCCGAAGGTTCTTAAGTCAGAAGGTTCATTATTCCGAAGGTTCGTTATTACGAAGATACGTTATTCCGGAGGTTCGCTAATCCGAAAATGTTACAAGGTTTGTTATTCCTAAGGTTCATTAATCAGAAAATGAAATAAGGTTCGTTGTTCCGAATGTTCGTTAATCCAAAAATGAAACAAAGCTCGTTATTCCAAAGGTTCGTTACGAACCCTATTTCATTTTCGGATCAATGAACTTTCGGAATAACGAACCTTCGGAATAAGGCCACAAATGTTAGGATTAACGAACCCTGTTTCATTCTCGGATTATCGAATATCTAGGTATAGGGAATTTGTGTGTTCCGGATTAACGAACCTTCGGAATAACGAACAGCAACCCATGAAATACGACTGACAAGGGTTCCGGCAGGAATTTCACTTTCAATTTCAATTTCAATTTCAATCTATTTTCGTATTTCTCGATGGAAAATACATGGTATATAACAAAATAAAATACAGAATGTCCAGCTTGGATATATACATGAAGAAATAGGAATACAAAAGTAATACATAACGGTCGATGTGTCATTTTCAATCAAAGTAAAGGATGCGAAGAGAAATACGATGGAACCTACTAAAAAGCAAAGCTTGTTGAGTGTAGGTCCCAACAAAAGCCTAGTAAGGGGAACAGGATGAGGAGCACGGGTACAATTAAGACCAAAAGTAATGATAAACAAAAGAGAATGACTATTACTCGGGGCTCAGAAGATTCTTCTCACATGCATTTATGTGTGTGATAAAATGAGAACAAGTAACCACATGCTGCACACTATAGCAGTTGCTCTCATAGCAATTTAGACATGGGAGTGACAATGATGTGCTACTAGGGTTTAAACATTCCGGCTTCCATAAACACGGGGAAAGATTAAAAAAATGGAGAACATGAATCAATTGCAATTCCTATATGTGATATACCAGCCAGCTGCAATGATGCATAAAAGAAAGGAAAAAAAGAAAGGAGGGGAAACTATGCGACACGACCAAGGTCTTACTAGAAGTGGAAGGAAAAACACCGATGGGAAGGAATTTGAGAGAGCATGCAACTAAAATGTATATGCATGAGTCTGTTCACATGACAACAACCGAGTAGTATAACAGAGCAGCTATCAGCATAATAAAAAGGAATTTTAGTGCACTTGTGTGTTGTAGCTATTCAATACATGCTGTCTGAGTTTACGCTTAAAGGATGATAATGACAAACAGCTTTTAACCTCTGTTGGGAGATCATTCCAATATTTAGGACCTGTATACATAATTGTGTTTTTAGCGAAAACTGTTCGAGTTCGTGGAAGGTGATAAGCGTCACTCTGGCGAGTTGGATAGTGGTGGACACAATTGTTTCTTATGAACATCTGTAAAAAGACACCAGGAAGATCTTTTGAGGAAAGTTTATACATGAAAATACCTAAATTATAACCAAACAAATCTATCAGTTTTAAAATCTTATTTTTCTGAAATAAGGCGTTAGTGTGAGATAAATACCCAGCATGGTTAATAATTCTGATCGCTCGCTTTTGAAGAAGAAAAAGTGAATCCAGTAAGTATTTAGATGCGTTACCCCACGCAAGAATTCCATAATTAAGATATGGGGAAATCATGGTTGAATATACAATCTGCAAGATATGGTTGGGCAAAAAATGTTTCAGTTTGTTTAGGATTCCTGTATTTCGTGACAAAATTTTGCATAAAAAATTAAAGTGAGTTTTCCAGGAAAGGTCACTATCGATGTAAAGTCCTAAAAACTTTGTACTATCTACTCGGGTTAGGTTAATATCATTAATCTTAACATCAGGAATAACTTGCAAGGAATTGCTAAATAACATATAATGTGTTTTATCAACATTTAATGATAACTTGTTAGCGTAAATCCAGGACTGAACAGATTTCAATTCATTATTCATTATACTTACGAGGGTATTGGGATTGCGGTGAGATAGAAATAAATTTGTATCATCAGCGAAACAAATAAAAGAAAGAATCTGTGACGAATTTTGGAGATCGTTGATGTACAGGATGAATAAAAGTGGGCCTAGAAGAGAACCCTGGGGGACACCGCAAGAAGTTGACGTCATACCTGACTCATAGCCATTTATATAAACAAATTGTTTTCTGTTTGTGAGATAGTCTTTAAACCACTCTAAAGCCCTCCCACGGATACCGTAATGGCTTAACTTATAATGCAAAATTTGATGGTCAATGGTATCAAAAGCCTTCGAAAAATCGAGAAAAACACCGATGGTGTGGGAAGCATCATCTAAAGCATGAGCTACTTTATCAATGAAGGCTAATAATGCGTGAGTTGTGCTATGCTGTTTTCTGAATCCAAATTGGAAATTAGAAAGAATATTGCAATTAACAAGAAATCTAAGAGTTCGTTTATAAACAAGCCTTTCAAGAATTTTTGAGACTGAGGTTAAGAGAGATATCGGGCGATAATTGCTCACAAATTCTTTTGGACCCTTTTTGTATATGGGAACAACTCGAGCGATTTTCATATCATCTGGGACTTTGCCACTAGATAAAGATTGATTGAAAATATAAGTGAGTGGAGAAATTATTTCATTTATTATATTCTTCAGAAGAAAAGCCGAAATACCATCATTACCTATACTTTTCTTAATATTTAGGTTATCAACAATTTCTTTGATTTCTTCTTCAACAATAGGAATGAAAAACATGGTTTGTACATTCCTGTCTTTTAAAAAAGAATGAAAAGTTGTCTGGGTATTTGGTATTTTGCTAGCAAGATCAGGTCCTAAGTTAACAAAGTAATCATTGAATACATCGGCCATTTCCTGTGGATCATCAACTTGATGACCGTCATTCAAAATATGAGTAGGGGAATTTGTAACAGTGCTAGATTTCAAAGCTGTGTTTATCACCCTCCACGAACTCTTAATGTCGAACTTGCATTTTTCAAACTGATTTGCAAAATACAGTTGCTTGGCTAAGCGCAACGAAGAAGTAAGTACATTGCGGTAACGAATATAACGGGATTTGGTTACATCATTCGGAGATTTTCGGTATCTGTAAAACAATTTATTCTTCCTATTGATAGACCTAAGTAGGGACTTTGAAATCCATGGTTGTTTTGGTACTCTCTTATAATTTGATCTGAATCGTCTAAATAAGGGTATATAAACATTACACATATTTATAAGGATGTTCATAAAACATCAAAGGACGAATTTACATTTCTTTGGTTATAAACAGAGGACCAATCAACTGACCTCAATCCCTCTCTAAGTCTATCAAGATTACATTCGGACATATCACGAGAACCTGAATTAAGGGTTGGCATTTTCCTAATAGAAAACTGTGGTACAAGCGCATATATCGGGAAATGATCGGTGATATCAGAAACTACAATACCAGAAGTAACATCAGTAAAAACATTATTAACGAATATATTATCAATGAGAGTAGGAGTAGCATCAGATATCCGAGTAGGTTTCCTGATAAGAGGAATGAAGGATTTTGACAACATGAAATTAAGAAAATCTTGACTGCATAAAGCGTCATTACAATTTAAAAGATTTATATTAAAATCACCCATAATGAAGCATGTCTTAGTATCAAAATAATCATTAGAGAGAAGATTGTGAAACCGCTCAGTGAATTCATTAAGGTTGGAATGCGGAGGTCTATAAATTTCCCCAAAAATGATATTCCCCTTAGTAGGGGTCATGACCTCAATAAAAATACTCTCAAGGCATTCAGACATGATACAATATTCATTTAACAGTTTATGGTTTAAATTTTGCGTGACGTAAAAACCAACACCACCACCTCTTTTAGTAATCCTGTTGTTGGTAACTAATTTAAAACCGTCTATGGTAAATATTCCAAAGAAACAGAAGATAATAGATAACGAAATTTCATAAATGAATGAATGAATAGATGAATGAATGAAATAGATAAATATATATAAATATAAATATATATATATATATACACATATTATATACATATATATATATACATGATTATATAAGTCTTGAAAGAGTAACTGTTCAGCGGCTTACTCGGGAAGCCATATACTGCTGCATAATAATGGTAATAAACACAGCTAAAGTTGTACATTGTATAAACATTGCATTTTACATTATAGATTCATTCATTCATTTATTTTTCATCTCCAACAGAACTTGTTAATACATTTTTTTCTCATATAAAGCATATAAAGTACATATATGTCAACAGTTACAAATTCTGAAAAATTATATATATGGATAAACGAATGATAGGGTGGAAAAATACACAAAACGTTTTGAAGTTTAGAAAATGCAGGACATGGGGAGGAATGCTGAACAAGCAATGCTTGTAGGGTACATTCCCCCCAAACATATAGTGAAACAAAATATACATAAGATATCATTGATAATTTACTTTGTACATGAAATTCAATTTACAAAGCGAATAACACAAATTACGTATAAGAACCTAACTAGCCCTAGACAGACACCCAGACAAATCCAAATTGTAAGTGATAATTTGTGTACATTTTGTTCTGCAACAGATTCTGGAGCGTTATTCCGAATGGGTTTTGGCTCCAATAAAGGAGACGTATAGTAGGGGCACGTATTTATTCATATGATATGGATACAATTCATGTATTGTAGGTACATATAGTCGGCTATTATGATATTTCTTAGCTGTTGCACGTTTCTGGTACTCATCTAATCCCAAACAAACCAGAAACACGGAGGGAATTCAAAATTTGACAATTGGGAGCGCCGCGCCGCCATCATGTAATCCTAGGCCCAAAGGGTCCTACAATAGACACTCTACAAGAAAAGGGTTTAAGACAAAGTTTTTTGTTTGCTTAATACTGAAAGTAAAATCAGGATTGAGACAAATATATAAGTGAAATTGAACTCATTCACCATTAATATACACCATTAAATCTTTGATGAACTTTAGCAGTTCATAGTCTTTGATTTTGTGTATGCGATCTTCCCCCAAGTTTTGTCCAACGAACTTCTTTGATTTTTGGATTTGGTTTTGTCTTTGTTTTGCTTTGCTTTTTCATTCAAAGAAACGCTACACCAACTCCCTGAAAATGAGTAAAACACACACACACACACACACACACACACATAAAAGCCCAAACCGGAAATAAACAAACAAAGCCAAAACTGTAACACGGTTTCTGCATTATCAGATGTTTTATTTCATATTATTTGATTTGATTTCTGCATTTTTCACAAAGTGCATACAACGTAACAAACAAGTTTCTAAATCTTATCAGAAGAAATCTAACACAAAATGAATATAGATATAGTAACAACAATGAAATATTGTGTAGGTGAGGTATAATCACACACACAAAAAATGGGGGAAATCATTAATTGTTTAATTGAAATGATACAAACAAAATGAGGGAGAACGTCCTCTTAAGTTGAAACCATGACTTTGTGTTCTCATGATCTGAGATAGGGAGAAGGGGAAGGGGGAGCAAGCAAAGAATATAAGCCATACTGGGAAAGCAATTTAGTACATTGTAGTATAATTGACATCAAGGGGAAAGTGAATCCGTAATATCAATTTACTTTCGATGCAGCAAGGTACAACAGTAGATAGCATTTACTATTTCGTTTTTTTTTTCCTTTATTTTTTGTGATTAAGATAATGTCCTTTCTCTATATATGAGATGAGAAATCATCATTCATGATCGGAAGTGTTATTATTCCACATATTTGGGATGGATATACACGTACGTGGAAACGAGCAAATCAGAAGGAAATCAATATTCAGTGGCATTTTAAGTGCAAGATCAATGGAGATTATCAATGATAAGTCCTTAATTTGACTTTTGCTATGGATATCCCAAAGAAACTATTTCTACTTCTCTCACGATTTTTCTCAAATGTTCAATTATCGACGAAAACTTAGGCCTTTTGAAAGCAACTCGCAAATAGAAGTTTGGGCTTCCTTTATAGAAATTGTGATTTTTCAAGAATTACACACCCCATATTTCCATATAAGAAAGCCCGCTTTTCTTTATACTTTACGTTTGTGAATGCTATTACCTCTGTGAAGAGTCGCTGATCTCTGGGTTTCTTTTCGTTCTGCGTCGAAGGATGATGAAGACTGCGACAAGGATGACGATCACGGAGAGCAATGCCAGTCCTATTGTATTAAAGACTGCCCGGTAAGACCGTGTGACGTCATAGATGTGACCTTGATGTCGAAGAATAATGGATATGCAACAAAATAAATTTCACAAAAATCGATTTTGCATTAATTGACCGACCCAGGACAGAAAATCAAATACACATTTTGTCTAACTCATGATAACTTCGGAAGACTGTTGAAGGTTAATGCAGCAATGTGCTGAACAAAAAACAACAACAACAACAACAACACGAGGAGTTTCATGGTTGCAGAGGTGGAACAGAGGTTCATCGGCTTTCAATATCAAACAATTAATCTTCATTGTACTGTATCTTCCTGGCTTATACAAAGTACTATATCAAATAATCCGTTGTGCTCACGTGGTTCAAGACGTCCAAATTGGAAACCACATTCGTGACATTGCTGAAGGGTCCATACTATGTCAGTTTTTTTTTCACAGCGTTTTTCACATTCGCGTTTGTAAAGGCAGAGTTTAAAAAATGTAACCGTCCTAAGCCCCTCTTGATTCGTTTATAATTGTTTTCACCTGATGCATACTTCTTGAGCGTTTATGTTGCTTAAAGTAATTGTATGACTCAAATATAGACTGCCAACGTAGTTCGATCAGAACATGCACGTACCTGATAAAGAATCGCCGATCAGAATGCCAATACCATTCGCAAATGACGTAAAGGAAAAGGCAATCGGAAAGTTTTCTTCATTTGCGGCAGTTAACTTTGTCATCACGCCTCCAATTGAATCAAACGTGAAGACAGTGAGACCTTGAGTGAACGCCATGAGCGCCTGGTACAAATAGGTGGCGTTCACTGAACTGATGAAAATGGTGACATCGCAAACTGAACAGCAGATTATGTAGACCAAGATCAAGTAAAACTTTGCGTAAATTGCTATCAACAGTCCAAGTTTTCCGAGTACACCTCCAAAACCAGCGATGCTCGCGAGATACACAGCCCGCGCTCGTTCTACACCGAGGGACTCCGCCGCGGGTATTAAAAATAGCACCCACGCGTATATGAAGAAATAACCGAAGATGAAACACGGAGTAACAAGGGAGTAGAGAGGTTCTGCGAAATACACAAACTTTTTCAGTTCATTTCGAAGTGATGAAAATCGTGAAGCTTCTGTGTCACCGTTCCTCGAATCAGTGGTAATCTTTTTCGATGACTGTTTGTCGCAGACATTAGGAGTGGACAGGGTGGCTTCTGAAATAGAGGACTGCCTGTCAATGCTCTTCAAAATACTATTGTTTTCTTTTGTAGTGGTGGGGTGCACTTGGGGCGGCTTACCGTCTCTTGGTGGTCGGATCGTCAAGGCACATGGCACGGTGTGTAAGCACATTCCTCCAAGGATGAGAAAAGCACCATTATATCCGTAGGCTGTCAGTGACCACTCCACTATGACTGGCAAACAAAATGCCCCGATAGTTACTCCCAAAGTGCTCAGGGTGTTGAAAAAGATGAATGACTTCGTGAAGTACTCGTTGAGAGTAATGGTGATTGTGAGAAACATGATGGACATTCCAAATCCTTTTTGGCAAAGAGAGAAAAATGGTAAATCAATTCAAGTTATGATTAGTACAGTGTATGAAATTTAGAGTATACATGTAAAGATGAAAGTTCTTGGTGCATGGTATTACTAGACATGCCAGACAGACATGGTGACTGCGAAACCTCCGACTGAGTGATAGCAATTCATCCAATGTCTGTATACCTCGACTTATGAATAAATCCTGAAGACGGAATTGTTACTATACAGAGCGTATCAAAATAAAAAAAAAAGTTACACTTTTGAAACATTTTTCATGATTAAATCTCATAATGTTTCGGAGATTTTTTTTCATATTTATGGATATCCAATAGTGTCATCTATCAAGTGCAATCAACAAAAACAAATTTTTGCTCCCGCTTGGCTGAACACTGATGACGCTCTTTGTCTAGAGTGTGAAAAATGACTTGCGCCACGTTGAAAGAAAATGGAAAATTCAGCCAGCAGTCCAAATAAGTGTTCTCATTCAAACAAATTGCTCTTTGCTCACAGTTTTGATTATGTTATGACAGTTCAGGAATTTTGTGGCGATTTTCCGTCACGTTTTAAATGATTCCATTGTGTTATGGAAGGCTGATTAACAACACCAAGATCTTCTATAAGCACAGTTATCACAAATCATGCGCAGACATATCGAACCCACATGCCATTCACTGATTGATTAAACGACTCAATGACTGACTAACTGATATATCGGTTGATGTATTGATGGATGGATTGATTGACTGATTGATTAATGGGATGAATTATTTGAATGTTGATTAATTTGGTACCACTACAGTGTACCACATTAATGAATAACTAGCATGCATATGGTATTGATGTGTCCGTGTATTGTGAAAACTGTGCTTTAAAGATCTTGAAGTAATTACACACTCTAATTCTCACCAATTAATTTAGAAATGAGATCATACGATAAAGCTGACAAGAAACATCTCAGAATATCATAACATATCGTAGCCCTGTAGCCCCAAGCCCTTGACCTGCGATGTGCGGTGCCTACTGTTATAGATTAGACCAATGAGCTTGAAGTTTCTTGATTAGATGCACTATGCATGTACACTGACACTGACTGCTCTGGTTTTCTATATAAAAACGGAAACCAAAGTCCACGCACAAAATGTGGATGAGTGAAAGCAACAATACTATACATCAGTGTACGATTGAGGAAAATCGGACAGTCGATTTCGGCGCCGTCATCGACCAATAAGGAGACGACTTCACTTCGTGACGTCATTGACAAAAATACAAAGATTAAATTGAAAGAATATTCAGAATTATATTTTCACTTTTCTATATAGCGTAATGGAAGGATGCTTGTTTTATTTTTTATTTTTCGAAAGCAGGGAGAATGTTTCCCTTATCATATTTATTATCAGTAATATGTTGGTGGATGTGTCCTTTTCATGAAAAACGAAAATTTGTGGAATTCTTTGTATATTTTCAATTTTGTGAAAATGACGTAATGACGTGTATGTGGCCATATTTACACGGATGACGGCATTGACATCTTATAGATATAATTATATAACTTTTCAATCAATGGTCCGATTTTCCCAAAGCTTTCACTGATATGATCTGATAATGCTGTTTTCACTCGATCCACATTTATATTTGGGCTTTGCCTGGTTTCTCTTAAAATCAATTGACCTGAGGACCCTTACTATTGGATTTCAGTTAAGGGCTATTTATTTATTTACTTATTTATTCAAGATTTCATGCGTGTTCACAAAATAGGAGTGCATACAAAATGTATGCAAGTACATCTCATATAGCCAAGACAGAATATATACAATAAGTATACATTGATAAGAAGCAGTTACAGAAATAGTATACAACTCTAAGAGAGCTACATTATTCAAGGTAACGAACACGCAAAGGAATTTACCTGTTAAAGCGAAGAGGAAGCCGAGGAGTGGTAGGGTCTTGACCAGCGGCACACAAATCAAGGGTACGGCGCACAGGAAGCTACCACTGATGACTACAAGTCTTGGATGTACGACCTTCATCAGTGAATACACAAATGGGCCTGCAAAACGGTGTTGGCGAGCGGTGAAAGAAGTGATTGAGACAAATAAAACAGATTGTCTAGATACATTTTCGTATGTCTACACAAGATATCCCTGAAATTCAGTCATAAAAATTTGGATTGAACAGTGCTGTAATGGAAATATTTGTAAACCTCCCTTTATGGAGCAAAGATGAAACATAATTCAAGTCACAGCTGTGTCTGGAAAAACGTTTAAATTTCTCGTCTAAAATTGCACACTCTAATTTCATTCAACCTTCCAACTCAACTGAATTAATAACTTCACATAATATAAACACATACATCTTTCAATTAGGCCGAGTACAAAAGTATGACCTATAGTTTAGTAACCATGTTCAGATGTTATTGAGCATTACAACATTTGGGTGTATAATCACATATAAAAACGTGATAGGAATAGGTGGTAGACTGAGGTACATGATTTAGGACATTGGGAGTAAGGTATAGATTCGGAATTATGGTTGTAACTGTAAATACCCACAGCTACATTAGATCTTTAAATGGAATACAAAATAACCTGTCACGACTTCAAATGACTGCAAAATGACATACATTTTCTTTGTTTATCTGCATGAAAAAGACGCTTTTAAGACATCTTTTACTCGTAAAAAACATTCATTGAAAACGTTATGAATTGACATGTAAACGACATGTCTATGATATTCTAACATGACATCTTATCTCTAAAATAGTAATTTACACTTAACGCTGCTCTGCGCACGGCACCTATAGGTATTAGGGATATCAAGAATTAAGAATTATATATATATATATATATATATATATATATATATGTATATATATATATAAATATATATATATATATATATATATTTATATATATCAAGAGTTTGTTCGCAAACATGCCGTCAAACCCCGTTTGAGGCGAGACCCCATCGCCAAACGAAGCTGATGGGGTGCTATACCCCCCTAACGATTCCTCGTTTGAGAAGTGGGAGTAGATGTATTTGCCCACTGCAAAATAACTTTCTACTCAGGCGTGGCAAACCTGGAGGCCAAGCCAGGTTTTAATGACTGCAACAGCTGTCATATTACGTAAGAGTATGATAAGGATATCTGCCTGTGGCAGACCATTCAAAGTGCACTCAATTTTCTCTATTCTTTCTAAAGTTGTAGATTTTATATTCTATTGAGAAATTCTATAGTCATCCGTTTTGAATTTCGAATGAAAAAATTTGACCCATAAATAACGAAAATACAGGAATAAGAAGGAGAGCATTGTAGAAGTTTGTCGACACACACACGCACCATGGAGCTACATAGCCCATGCCAAAACCAAAACAATCTCCTCCTCTCGCAGGTGCCCCCCCCCCCCCCCCCCCCCCCCCCCGTGGCGGTGACTGATGCTTAGATTAGGCCAGGGTCAAGAAACAGGTGTTTTATATCTTTGGTTTTCAAGTCCTTGATTGCCATGATATACACTGGCATTGTCTACAGGGGTGTAGCTTCTTCAAACGACAGATTTGCCTCATGAACCGATAAGTCCATTTTTGAAGATTTTGAAGTACGGTCTCTGTCATAAAGTACAAAATAATACCTTTTAAATGATATATTGGTCACTACATATAAAGGTACATTTTTGAAGTTATGGTCAAAAGAAGCAAAAATTTTCTTATTATTCTCTTTATTTTTCTTGACCTTTAATCGCAAATATCTCAATTTGGCAAATATGGTCTTATCGGTTTTTGCAAACAAACTCTTCATATATATATATATATATATATATATATATATCATATGTATGTATGATATATTTAATTCGAACTGATTTCGTTTTACTATCATTGTTTCGTCAATTTCTTTTAAATCATGATGAAAGTAACAAAATGTAATTGAACTGAAACTGAAAACTGAAGCATCATCAGAGATTTTAAAAAGGCAGCTCTATAACGTAATAGATGGTGGGAAGAACCGACATGGGATTCATCGAAATGATGGGTTTACGAGCCGACGGGAAAGAGAAGAATACATGTACTTGAACAATATCTTACGTACCGAGAAGGGACAAGAGTGCTGAAGGCAAGCTGCATATGAAGGCGATTTCTTGTAGTCACTATCGAAGCGAGAGACCATATCTTCTATCAGCACTCCAAAAAGACTTTGCTAGCCCGCCATCAAAAAGTAAAATGCAAAATTTGCTCAGCAGAACAACGTATTTCCAGTGGTCATCAGAGTTTTGTAACGAAACATTTTGAGTTGTCTGTGAGTGAGTCATTATATCACTATTCAATGCCCGATCAATCAAAGCCTGATGTTTTCGAAGTTGAAAAATATAAGGTCCCTGCACGGACAAATACACCAGACATTAATACACCCGACCGGCAGGGTATTGTATATAGTTCCTGGAAGCCAGTTCGCAGACACTAGATAGCAACGTGTCGTAAACACTCAGAACCACAGACTTTCAAAAGGGGTGTTACTGTAATTCTTTGATTACCACAGCAACTGAACCCTGCCATGCAGAAAGTTGTCCGTTGTACAGCACTAGCTTTTGTTTTGATTTCATATTCCTAGAGGCATCTATAGCTCACACACGAATATATCATATTGATAACACACTTTTTGGAAAGGTCCTAATCAGTATTTCAAATACCTCAGTTTCAATTAAACTTCATGTGAAGGTTGTAATGACTTGTAATGGCTTTTACCTGCACATGCTCAGATTGTAACTGGGGGCAGTGAAGCAGCTTGTTGTCCGAGCGGTTTATGACGACAGTAAAGAGATCGCCTTAATTAAATCCCATGATGCTTTGTAAAGCCAAACCGCAACTCTAAATGAACTCAAGCTAAGCTCTGACCTATAGCCTAAGAAGCTAAGCTGTGTGAAATTTCGTCAAGTGCCAGCCCCTCCATCCCTGAGCTTGATACTGAAAGTCGCTCTTTCGACGTATTTAAGGGAAAGTGGGGTGTTAAAGCGGACCATCGCATCCTATTTCTGTAATGAAAATGCACCCAGGTTTTTTTAATTCTTTTTCTTGTAACACTGGGTAACATTTGGTTTGATCTAGAAAAACCATTATCAATTTACTTCACAATCCCTTGGTTTCTTGCAAAATGTTTAGGCTTATTAAAGGATCCGTTTTACTACTAAAGTAGGGTAAAATGGAACAGCCACGGTCTGTGGTACGTCAACACCCCTTATTGTAGTATAAAACGTATACAATAACGTAGGTTACCCTTGTAATTTGTGTTTGCCACTGGAGAGTAGTATTCCCTTTCTAACAGTATTCCCTTTCTAAAGCTAATCCATATTTTTAAACTATTGAATGAATGTCCTTGGAGTAAATTCATCATGTATTGTTTATGAATAATTGCATATTGGGCATAGATCAATATCTTGTTCATACTCGTTGCATTTCGACTCTTTGATTCCACTTTAATAATCAATGACTTTTCACTTAATAAGATATCTAACAGCGAATTGAATAAAATCAGTGATATTTTGCCAAAACATAGACACTCCAAGAGAACGTGACTAAATGAGTCTGTTACAGAACAAAATGTACACAAATTATCACTTACAATTTTCCATTTGAAAAGATTACATTGCATATCTATATGGTAAAATACAATGAATGTACAACTTTAGCTGTGTTTATTACCATTATTATGCAACTGTATGGCTTCACGAGTAAGCCGCTGAACGATTGCTCTTTCAAGAGTTCTGTAGGTTTCCCCGGTCAATTTCAGACTTTTGTCATTCAAATTCATTTAACGTGCATTCAAATTCACACAGTGCACGCACACAGATATAATTATTCGGACATTCAAATTCAGAATCCGAGCGATCAATTTCATTTATGGGCGTTCTATTTCGTTTTCGTGAAATCAAATTCACGATTGGGCGTTCAATTTCCAAATGAGAGCACTGCATTTCCTACTCGTGCATTTAAATTCACGCGATAGTCATGTGATAGTCTCGATGAGCTTATTTGTAGCGTTCAATTTCATTTTCAGGCGATGAAGTTCCTACTTCGTGCGATCAATTTAACGAGGAAAATTGAGTAGACTTTTTTTTTATGATAGGAGAAATAGCATACACAACCAATGAGCTTGCATATAGTGTAATCATTATTGTTTAAATGTTATGAATTGTTCTCTGTTCATGTATTCTTTCTTCACCTCAAGAAATTTTAAATTGTAAGGTCCAATCGGCAGAGCATCCAAACAACGCAACGACAATCTAATCATATTTCTTGATGATACTGCATGCATGCTGACAACGTCCGAACACTAATCACATAATGGTAATTCATCTATTTAAAGACAAACTGACACACAATGACCTCACATAGTCCCACAAATGTAAATAAATAAGAGAGCAGTAAACAACAAATAAGACGTATACAATGTTCATGTTATCAGGTTCAATGTAAAGCCTATAGTCAAAATTGTGTTGTTGTTTTTTTCCGAAGGTGCCAACCAACCTTCAGTATCATGCTCGTCTGTAGGCATATACAGTGCCTAATGTTTATATGTTTGTTTCATTTTCCATCTAAGAAGATGACTGCAATAGCTGGTCTTCTATCGGGTCCACTTGGATATAAGGTAGGACCACTTCACCGGGTTAAACACTCTGCTCTTTGCGATAAATAAATGAAGTGGGATCTTTTGCATGGATGAGCTGTGACTCTGTCACACATGGGACCTCCATTTTATGTCCTTTCAGGGGGACATGTGCCTGTATATTCATTTTCGTGAAGCCCGAGTTCATATCTGTCAATGAACAGGTGGACCTCTACTGCAAAATGAATAATCATCATAAATCCCGATATATTAAAAGCTAAATGAAAAAAAAAACCCACAAATACACGGCCCTAAACTATATTAATTCCGGCCTTCTTTTAAATTGAATGCAGCTACAGTATTTGAAACATGGTTACCTATTTACGACTTTGAATGACCGACGAGACTTCGTCGTCAGCTTGACATGAATTTGAATGCTCATTGCAGAAATGCGTCCTCCTCTCTTAAATTTGAATACTCCGATGGTGAATTTGAATGACCGGATTTTGAATTCGATTGCTGATTCAGGGCTCCGAGCGTGGAATGCGTGAAATTGAATGCTGGGAATAGGTTCTTTTTGCTTTTTCATTTTTCTATTTCGTTATCTATTTATCTTCTATTTCGTTGGAATAGAGAGGCAAGTGAAAATCCTGCCGGAACCCTTGTCAGTCGTATTCATGACGTTGTCTGTAAGGAATTAAAAAATATATATATGGGCTATGAACGTAACTGCTGCCCGTTGACAGTTATAGGTTTTGCCTCCAATAAATGAGATGTACAGTGGGGGCACATATTTATTCATCACATATACAGAGACATATGATATGGATAACAATCCTATATTGCATTCTAGGTACATAGTTGGCTATATATTTCTTAGCTGTTGCATGTGTCTGGTACTCATGCAATCCCAAACAAACAACAAACACGAAGGGAATTCAAATTTGGCAATTGGGAGTGCCGCGCCGCCATAGGCCTTTACAATAGACACTCTACAAGTAAAGGGTTTAGACAAAGTTTTTTGTTTGCTTAAAACTGAAGGGTACAATCGGGATTGAAACATATGTATAAGTGAAATTGAACTCATTCACCATTCCCACATTAAATCTTTGAGATTCATTGCAATGTATACACTTTAATTACATGTTCACAATGTGTAAAGTCAATGTTACAAAGGTGCAATAAGAAAATGAATCCTTGTTCACACAGAAATATCTCTTCAAAAATGACAACTAAGAGCCAAAATCCATTGTGATATTATATGTTGCTTTGCATGGAAACAGAAATCAGAGAGGTGAATAAGTGAATATTTACAACTCTGTTATGATATGACGTACAGTGCTGAGAGGGCCTAAACTATAATTTCGGTTCGTCCGTTAGGTTTGTACAATTTCAATAATTTCTCCCCAGTTTCTTTTTTTTTTATTAAGACCTGTTGTCGCATATCCTCCTCGGAAGAAAAGTTCTTCCTGCGTCGAAACATTTCGGTAATGTGAAAATTAGTGAGATTTGGTGCATAAACACACTTGAGAGCTTCTCAACACGTAAGTGACACAAGGTTGCAAATTTGTGTTTGTAACGCTAAACTTAAACTGTTCGTATCTGTTTTCCTTTTGTGTGTGCGCGATTTTCCCCTAAGTTTTGTCCTGACCAACTTCTTTGATTTTTTTTTTCTGCAAAGAAACGCTACCAACTCCTTCAAGAATGAGTCAAACTCAAACACACTCATACACACACAAACAAATACAGAGAGAGAGAGAGAGAGACACACACACACAGACACACAGACACACACACACAGACACACACACACAGAGTCACAGACACATACACAACCAAATGCAAAGACCCAAATATAACAAATGAAAACTGTAACACTGTTTCTGCATTATTATCAGATTGCTCGAATTATTGTTGACTACATGATCTTAGATAGGGAGAAGGGGGAAAGGGAGCAGGCAAAGAATATAAACCATTCTGTGAAAGCAATTTAGTACATTGTAGTAAAATTGACATCTAGGGGGAAGTGAATCCATTGTGTCAATTTATTTTTGACAGATAGTTTTAACTTATGAATGCAGCAAAATTACAACAGCAGATAGTATTTACAATTTTGGCTTTCCCCATTTTCTTATGATTATGAAAATGTTCTTTCTCAATATGGGATCAAAAATCATCGTTCAGAAGTGTTATTATTTCACATATTTGGAATGGATATACACGTATACGTGGAATCAGAAGAATCAGAAAATCAATATTCAGTGCAAGATTAATGGAAATTGGAAATTATCAATGATGTGTCCTTAATTTGAGTTTTACTATGGATATCCTAAAGAAGCTATTCATATTTCTCCCACGATTTTTTCAAATGTTCAATTATCCACGAACGCTTAGGCCATTTGAAAAAAAAAAACTGCTATGAAAGTAACTCGCAAACAGAAGTTTTGGCTTTCTTTATAGAAACTGTGATTTTTTAAGAATTATACATCCATTATTTAAGTCCGCTGTTCTTCATATTAAAAGTTCCACGTTCAGGAATGAACGCTTGGGAATGCTGTTAACTCTGTGAAGAATCGCAGTTTCCTGGGTTTCTTTTAGCTCGGCGACGAAGGATGATGAAGACTGCGACAAGGATGACGATCACGGAGAGCAATGCCAGTCCTATTGTATTGAAGACTGCCTTGTAAGACTGTGTGACGTCATAGATGTGACCTTGACGTCAAAGAATAATGGATATGCAACAAAATAAATGTCACAAAAATCGTTTTTGTATTTGGCTAACCCAGGACATAAAATCAAATTGTCAAATACATGTTCACGTTTTGTCTGACTCCTGATAATTTCGGAAGACTGTTGAAGGTTAATGTAGCAATGTGCTGAAAAAAACACAAGGAGATTCATAGTTGTACAGGAACAGAGGTTACTCGGCTTTCCATATCAAACGATTAATCTTCATTGTACTGTATCTTCCTGGCCTATACAATGTACTATATCAAATACAAATAATCCGTTGTGTTCACGTGGTTCAAGACATCCAAATTGGAAACCACACTCGTGACGTTCAATTGATGCTGAAGGATCCATACTTTTATCATTTTTTAAAAATTTTCACAGCGTTTTTACATTCACGTTTCTAAACGCAGAGTTTAAACTAGAAATGTCGCTATGGCGACTGGTATGCCTCCGCCATCATGCATGATTCTCCTAATAGGTCTAAATAGTACATATGGACAATGTGTGATTACATTTTCACAAAATTGGCAAAATGTTAAAATGACAAGTTTGTCACAAATGTGTTGAATGCTCACCTTCCTTGACCTAGGTTTAATTGGATGAATAGGAGAGCCTGTATTTGGGATTTACGGACTTTAACTTGACTTTGACCCATTCATACGTTTATGCATTGAGTAATTTTCAAGGTATGGAGAAAAAGTGCAATTTCTGTATTGAATAGTAAATTGTTACCATTTTCATCTGGCCTTTGACCCTAAAATTCATAAGATAATCATTGTCAGGCAGAAGATGCATAAATATGTAGTACGTTTCAAGATAACTTGAGCCACTTCCGAGATATGGAGAAAAAACTTAGTTTAGCACTTTCACTTGATCTTTGACCTTTTGACCTTTGAGGCAAAAACAAAAGAAAAAAACAAATTTCAAGAGAATCTCTATCAGGTTAAACATGCATACACCTAGTGTAAAAAAAGAATAATAATCCTGCTGGCATTGCATAAACATCAGGGAAATATTTAGTAACATTTTTAAGTGTTGCCCTTGACCTTTGACCGCTGACTTTGACCCCATGAACCCTAGATTCTCTAGATAATCACTGCCAGTCAGTACATGTATACATACTATGTTCCATGAAGAGACCTTGAACAATTTCCAAGGTACAGCGCAAAAAGGTGAAGTTTTAATATTTTTACTTGACCTTTTGACCTTTGACCTTTGACCGCATGACCCAAACTTTCACCAGAGTATCTTAATTGGGTAATACATGTATACACTAAGTTTAAAGAAAATATCTTCAGGCATTGTATAGACATGATGGAAATAGTGAAATTCTATGTATTTGACCTTGACCTTTTGACCTTTGACCTTGACCATGTGCACCCAAAAGTTGATAGGCACAACTTCACCCCCTAATACACATACATGCCAAGTTTCATTAGGATATATCAAAAGGTTTTGATAGTTACCTTGTCCACAAAATTCATTACGGACGGACGGAAGGACGGACGGAAGGACGGACGGAAGGACGGAAGGACGGACGGAAGGACGGACGGAAGGACGGACGGACAACCCGAAAACATAATGCCTCCGGCACCACTTCGTGGCGGAGGCATAAAAATGGAACGGTCCTAAACCCCTCTTTATTCATTTATAATTGTTTTCACATGATGCATACTTCGTGAGCGTTTATGTTGCTAAAAGTAATTGTATGACTCGATCATAGATTGAAAACATAATTCGATCAGAACATGACACGTACCTGATAAAGAGTCGCCGATCAGAGTGCCAATACCGCACGCAAATGACGTTAGGGAAAAGGCAATCGGAAAGTTTTCTTCGTTTTCGACAGCTAACTTTGTCATCACGCCTCCCATTGAATCAAATGCGAAGACAGTGAGACCTAGAGTGAACGCCATAAACGCTTGGTACAAATACGTGTCATTCACTGAACTGATGAAGATGGTGACATCGCAAACTGAACAGCAAATTATATAGACCAGGGTCAAGTCGAACTTTGCGGAAATTGCGATCAACAGTCCAAGTTTTCCGAGTACACCTCCGAAGCCAGCGATGCTTGCGAGATACACAGCCCGCGAACGTTCAACACCAAGGGACTCCGCCGCGGGTATTAAAAATAGCACCCACGCGTACATGAAGAAATAACCGAAGATGAAACACGGAGTTACAAGGGCGTAGAGAGGTTCTGCAAAGTACACAAACGATTTCAGTCCACTTCGAAGCGATGAAAATCGTGACGCTTCTATGTTACCGTTCCTCGAATCAGTGGTACTGCTTTCCGATGACTGTTTGTCGCAGGAATTAGGAGTAGACAGGGACGTGTCTGAAGTAAAGGACTGGCTGTTAATGCTCTTCAAAATACTATTGTTTTCTTTTGTAGCGGTGGGGTGCACTTGGGGCGTCTTACCGTCTCTTGGTGGACGGATCGTCAAGGCACATGGCACAGTGTGTAAGCACATTCCTCCAAGGATGAGAAAAGCGCCGTTGTATCCGTAGGCTGTTAATGACCACTCCACTATGACTGGCAAACAAAATGCCCCAATAGTTACTCCCAAAGTGCTCAAGGTGTTGAAGAAGATGAATGACTTCGTGAAGTACTCGTTGAGAGTAATGGTGATTGCGAGAAACACGATGGACAATCCAAATCCTTTTGTCAAAAAGAGAAAAATGGCAAATCAGTTGTTTTGATTATTTACAGTCTATGAAATCTCGAATACATGAAAAGATGAAAGTTCTTGGTGCATGGTATTACGAGACATGCCAGACAGAATGGTGACTGCGAAACCGCCAACTGATCGAGTGATACCAATTTATCCAGTGCTTTTATACTTCGACTTGTTACTATACACTTCAGCTATTTTGGGCGTAGCCCTGTAGCCCCAATCCCTTGACCAGAGGTGTGCAGCGCCTGCTGTTACAGATTAGACTAATGAGCTTGAAGTTTCTTGATTAGATGCGCCATGCATGTACACTGACACTGACTGCTCTGGTTTTCTATATAAGAAAATGGAAACCAAAGTCCATGCACAAATGTGGATGAGTGAAAGCAACAATACTAGTGAACACATCAGTGTACGATTGAGGAAAATCGGACAGTCGATTTCTGTGCCGTCACATTCACTTCATGACGTCATTATTGACAAAAATATAAAAATTAAATTGAAAGAATATTCAACGTTATATTTTCACTTTTCTAGCATAATGGAAGGGCGCTTGTTTTACCCTTTTTCTTTTTTAGTTCGAAAGCAGGGGAATATTTCCCTTATATTGTTAGTAATAATATATGTCGATGGATGTGTCCTTTTCATGAAAAACGAAAATTTGTGGAATTCACTTCAAGTATATTTCCAATTTTGTAAAAATAACGTAATGACGTGCAGTAGGCCATACTTACAAGGATGCCGCATTGAAATCTTAAGAATATATGATTTTTCAATCAATGGTCCGATTTTCCTAAAGCTTTCACTGATATGGTCCGATATTGCTGTTTTCACTCAATCCACATTTATATGTGGGCTTTGCCTGGTTTCCCTTAAAATCAGTTGACCTGAGGACCCTGACTATTGGAATTCAGTTAAGGGTTAACCTGTTAAAGCGAAGAGGAAGCCGAGGAGGGGTAGAGTCCTGACCAGCGGCACACACATCAAGGGCACTGCGCACAGGAAGCTACCACTGATGACTACAAGTCTTGGATGTACGACCTTCATCAGTGAATACACGAACGGGCCTGTGAATTGTGTTAAAGGGTGAGAAAAAAAAAATCATTGAAACAATTTACAGAGACTGTCCGGATAGACCTACTTATGGTGTACACAAGATGTCCACGAAATTCAGACATTCGAATTTTGATTAAACAGAGCTGTTGAGGAAATATTTTAACCTCCTTCATGCAGTCAAGTATAAAACATGATTAATATTCATTCTATAAGGAAATTAAAGCGAAATCACAGCTGGTCGTAGTTCGCGTCTGAAAAAAGTACAGTTTCTCGTCATAAGTATAAGGTGTCAAATATTGTACACTCTATTCTTATGTTATTCAACCTTCCAATTTGCATTATGAACTTATATTTTCATATTTCAATCAGGCTGTTTACAAAAGTATGACCCAGTTTAGTAACCATGTCATTGAGCATTACAATTTTTTCGCCTGTTTATAAATAGGTGATAGACGTTGCTTGGTACAGGATCTAGGACATTAGGCGCAGGGTAAGTTAGATTACCCACAGCTTCATCAGATCTTGAAATAGACTACTAATGAACCTGTCACGACTCAAAAATGACGGCAGAATGACATCCATTTTCTTTGTTTATTTGCATCAAAAAGACGCCTTTAAGAGGGACATCTTTTGTTTTCTGTACCAATATACTTTACAAAATTCATTAATTGACGTGTAAACAACATGTTTATGATATTTTGACATGACATTTTATCTTTATAATAGTAATTTAAACGTTGAGACATCTTTGAAACGTGTTTTCTGTACCAATAGACGTAAAAAAGTAATAAACTGACGTATAAAACAATGTTTATTTGACGTTATTCTGACGTGACATTTTGTCTGTAAAATAGTAATTTACACGTCATTAAGACGTCTTTGTATTACCACAAAGACGTCAGAGAAACGTCCCAAGTTTGACGTCTTTTGGCCGTCTTCTATTTGAGCAAAAATACATTTTGACGTCGGTGTGAAACGCCTAAATGACGTCCGTTTTCTTTATTTACTTCAAAAAGACAACATATCATGACTGCGTCTTTTTGACGTGACGTATATAACGTCTTTTTTACGTCTTCCATTTGAGCAAAAATACGAAAAGTTGACGAAAGTTTACGACGTCTTTCCCACGGCAGCGCTGATGTGAAATTGACGTCATTCTGACATGTCTCTGCTATCAAGGATGATGGAAAACGAAGAAATCTTAATTGAACAAAAAATACCCGTTGATAAAGATGGAACGTGACCTGAGTGCATGTGCACTCAGGTCACATCCGCGGAAGTTTGTCCCCTGAGCTATCCCATAATGCATTTAGAGCGCTGCTCTGTGCACAGCATGGGCGTAAATCCGGGGGGGGGGGGGGATGGGGATGTATCCTCCAAGAAATGGAGGAAGGGGGATGACCTGTAAAATCACCCCCCCCCCCCCCCCCATGAAATTTGGGTAAATGGAAGAAGAAGAAATCTCATTGTATTGATTTCGGCGTGTTACTTTACGTAACATGCCGAGCTTAACAGTAACCTATTTTTTTTTTTTTTTTTTTTAGGATTTGTATATAAACATACTTTGTTCAAGCTCTCGGACGCTTCGCTCGCTCGCGAAAATAGTAATACTCTGTATCGACATAAAGCATGGTCAAGATATTGAAACCCCTTCATTTCTTTAATCACTGAGCAAAAGGTGATGATTCAGTCAGGCTACATCTAAGGGCATACACAGGGTTGATCAGGGGCGTTGATCCAGATGCACGTCACGAGACCGACACCCACGAGTCATACAGACCATGAGTCATACAGCCTGCTAGTCATACAGCCCACGAGTTCGACACTAAGTAAATAAATCCCACGCGTTCGACATCAAGTAAAATAAGCCCACGAGTTATACAGCCCATGACTTCGACACTACGCACAAAAGGCTCACGAAACCGACACTACGCAAACAAAGCCCACGAGACCGACACTACGCAAACAAAGCTCATTGCACGAGACCGACAATACGCAAACAAAGCTCACGAGACCTAACCTATACTAGACAAAAGAGGCTCACGAGACCGACACTAGGCAAAGAAGGCCCACGAGACCGACACAGTGCCGTATATACGGCACTGGACCGACAGGGTGAACGGCGCCACCTATAGACCAATTTGTTGTATAGGGGGTCCAGATAAGGCAGAGAGATGGAAAAGGAGAGTTGCTATTACCCCGTCTGTTGCCCTCCCTCACCCCCTTAACTGCTTCAGATCTTTAATTGTGTGCGTGTGTGTGTGTGTGTGTGTGTGTGTGTGTGAGTGTTTGTGAAAAAATAAACAAAATTCAGTAGAAGTGTGCATGAAATTTTTCCACATACATTTCGAAAATGCCCCAACCCCATCCCCAAGGGCGTCGATCAATGGGGGGGGGGGGGGGGGGGGGGGATGGAGTAATTGCGCCCCCTGAAAATGATAATAATAATTCTCGAGATGTGATTTTTTTGTTGATAGAAAATTTTCCAAATATTTCACCCAAAGTGTGCACCACATTGCTGAACTTCGATTCCGAAAATGCAGTCTCTCTCTCCCTTCGGCCCTTTTCCTAAAGACTTAGTACACTTTTAGATTGACGGATTTCCAAATATTTCATCAAACGTGCGCACCAGGTCTGTCACAAAAGTTCCGTCGTGTGGGAGATGATATCTCCTTTCTTTGTTTCCCTTTATAACTTAAGTACACTTCGGGGATTGACAGCCTCCCGAATTCCATCAAAAATATTTTCACGAAATATTTTCATTTGAATTCTAAAAATGCAAAAGCTCCCTCGGATGCATGGTAGTCTCTCCTGGAGGACGGGGGGGGGGGGGAGGGGGTGTTGGAGCAAACACATTTTGTCCCCAAGTAATTCCCGACATGAGGAAAATGTGTATACAGTTTAACCTCGATCATCCGGCCAGGTCGGGACCGGCCCTCATCCGGATAAGCGAATTGGCCGGATATGGGAGACACAATGTTAATGTATATAGCTGCCGTCCAAGCTGCCGTCCCAGTGCACTGGCAGCTAGGCAGGTAGCGTACCCCGCAACGGTGGTTCTTATGGTGAATTTATAGATGTTAGTTCTGTCGGGAATAATGTAGGTAAGTCGTTTGAGTTTTGTAGAAATTTTAATTGAGTTTAAAGTCACTGTTTTTTTTTTTTCTCAATTTTTGGATGAACAAAAAAAAAGTCCTTCACTGCGTGAACGCGTCCGGATAATAGAGAATTCCAGATAAAAGGAGGCCGGATAATTGAGGTCGAACTGTATAATTATAGAAAACTGTCCAAAACTTTTATCCAATGTGCAACATGTCGTTGAATTTCGATTCTTAAAAATGCATAATCTCCTTCGAGTGGGAGGGAGATATCCCCATTACGTCGCTTTCCATACACTGATTGACAAATTTCTGAATACTTACGGTATTCAATTAAGAAGTGTGAATCAGATCTTTTCACTTCAGTTCCAGTCCTCTTTTGATTTACCTTTTCCCCGCTGGGATTATATCCATTGATATAGACTCTGCACACTTTGGGGATTGACAATTTTCCGAATACATGTATTCCACAAAAGTGTGCATCAGATCGTTCTATGTCAGTCTTAAGAATGCAAAAGCTCTGTCGTGTGGGATGGGGCTACCCCCTCCCACACCTTCCCCTTTCCCCTGACAATTTCCACGTATCACTTTGTAGGCCTACACAGTGATGTCAAACAAGCAGAACAAGAGCTGAGATACCACGATTTAGTCATTCAATTATCTGTGAATATCTATTCTTCTTACTTTGTTGAAAAAAAAATCACCAAAAGTGTGCACCAGATCGCTGTATTTCAGGTCTAAAAATGCCAGATCTTCCTCGATCTGCCACACCCGTCCGTGACCCTCCCCCGCTCCCTCGCACAGATTTTCCAACTCCAAGTCCCCTCCTCCTCCTCCCCCCCCCCCCCCCCCCCAATCGTGAAAACGGATCGACGCCCTGCCCCTCCAATAATACCCTTTCCCCTCTCGGTCGTTCCGCTCTCTCGCACATATTTTCATAGTTTGCCCCCCCCCCATTATTAAAACGGAACGACGCCCCTGGGGATGATTGCTTTAATTCACTAACATCAAGAAATTTGAGAAATCCAATAGATATAAGGAAATATCAACTACATTATTACATACAAAGAAATGGATATCCATATAACCATTTTATTGATTTCATTTCATTTCATTTTTTTTTTTATGTATAGGTCTACACAATGCGGAAAGACTTCCTTTTGAGACAGCCATCCCAATCACACTACAGGGTGTCTCAAATAAAACTATACACTTTTGAAATGGCTGCTGAATCAGAAATATATGATTCTGGGAAAAAAAGTTTATATGTATGGATAGCTTATGGACTCAACTTTCATATGACACCAAAAAGTTTACAAATAAGACATGCTTGACTGAGCAGCGTTCACTTTTGTAAAGCGTATGAAAATTAGGCTGCGCAGGAATTAGCCTTATTTGCGACAGGTGAGTCCATTGGAGCTTACAAAATTGAAGTTGATATGAAAAACTTATGATCAATTGCGATCAGTTTGGGTTTGCTGAGTGAATTTTATGGTTAATTAAACCAAACTTTTATGCCTGAGTAAACCGCAGTTGCATTTATGTTGTTGTAGCATTGCAAATATCCCGGGTAGACACAGTGGTTCAGTGTTCATGTGAGTCAGCAAAATTTTCAAAAAAATGTATTTGAATAATGAATTTACAATCCCCATCTGGTTATTAAGTAAATCAATGAACTATTCTACTACTTAGTAAACTGAAAATAACTGCAATGTGGGGCGAAGGTTTTCATTCAAGTCACAGATGTAAAAAATAAGAGTGTGTATTAAACATGGAAATTGCAACATGTACCATCACCTCATCCTTACTCACATGAACACACCACTGAGTCTACCAGGGAAATTTGCAATGCTACAATAAAATAACTGCAACTGCGGTTCCCTCAGGCGTTAAGGTTGGTTTAATAAACCATAGAATTCACTCAGCAAAACCAAACAGATCGCAATTGATAAATTTATCATATCAACTACAGTTTTTTAAGCTCCAACGGACTCACCTGTCGAAAATTAAAAAGGCTAATTCCTGCGCAGCCTAATTTTCATACCCTTTACAAAAGTGAGTAGTGCTCATGCAAGCATGAATTATTTGTAGACCTTTTGGTGTCATATTAAAGTTGAGTCCATAAGCTATCCATATATATAAACCTTTTCCCCCATAATTATATATTTTTTATTTGGCAGCCATTTCAAAAGTGTCTAGTTTTATTTGAGACACCCTGTAGTACTAAATCAGTGCAGATCTAGGACCTATACAACTCTACCAAGCCTAACCTGCCTTGCGATACGCACGGATGCACGCACTCACTTTTGGGTGGCTGTCTTAAAAGGAGCTCATGCACACATCGCGGGCGTGAGCGTATTATATAGGGCGTCGCTTCGGTTTTGAAAGGAGGGGGAGGTGTCAAAATCATCTGTCAAGCAAAAAGAAAAAAAAAAGAAAAAGAAAAGAGAAACGACATAAAGTCTTTATATTTTTGAGAAGCAAAAGAAAAAAAAGGGAAAAAAAGAGTTTTCATATTTTTTTTTTGCTGCCACTCCCCCCCCCCCCCACCTTATTATTTCATGCAAAAAATTTGGGGATGCAAACATTCACTCATTGTATCTTCTGCCCCCCCCCCCCCGAAAAAAAATGGTGGGGGAGGGGGGCATCGTCCCACCAAGCCCCCCTCCTCTCTACGGTTGCGCCAGTCCTGTGTTTAGGCTTGTAAACGTAATTGTATTGTGATGAACATCGCCGATCACGGCCACCCCTCCCCACCCCCCCCCCCCCCCACTCCTCG
>NW_027273032.1:0-63943 GCF_040938485.1 Diadema antillarum
CTGTGACTTGACTTTTAATTTGTCCACATTTTTAAAGACTGTGAGTGCACACGTTTGGTTTTGTTTGGTCAAAATGTCCATGACCAATGCCACAAGAATGGGCGGATTCCTTCAATCCCTGGTAAGACAAAACATTTTCGTACTTTCAGTGTGTGAGGCTGTAAACATTTTTTTTCCAAAAAACAGTTATTCGAACCCCATGCCTTCCTTGTTCCTCCTCCTCTCTTTCAAACGCAACAATGCTTAATGCATACAGGAGAGATGCCACCACAGGATACCACAAGATAGTACCCATGACAATGGTAAGCATCATAGATTGACATTCATTTAAAAAATGCGTCATGACACAAAGTGCAGAGAAATGAAGACTTGTGCCAGACTAGCCAACATGCAGTCCAGGATAAATAAGAATGCTACACTGCCATTGTGATAAAACAAAACACCAAACACATTCAGATAAATGGTCAAATGAATACTTGATAAAGATGAACAAATTCCTAAAAATGATACAAAAATAAATATTTTTTTTTTGCAGTCATGAATCCTCTACTGCTATGGAAAAATATAAATTACTTTGAAAACATAGGTAATCTTGGACTACACATCACCTCAAGCATCTCTTTGTCTATGCTGCATGATATCTCATACATTTCTTTTCGTAGATGCAATAACGTATGAGTACACTTGCTCAGTTTTGTTTTCTTGTAACACGATTCAACAGCATGGCACATGACAAAGAACAATACAATGAATCAAATATATTTGCTGTACACTGGCATAAATTCGTAGGTGGCCAGTGGAAGTTATTAAGCACCTCCTGGTGTCACTGGCAACTGCAGACATGCTGGCAAAGACCGTGGCGAATTCATCAACCCAGCTTATTTTGCCTCTACTGCGCCACATGGCAGCGAATCCACAGTAGAGTACAGTGGCACCACGCACGTGGTAATAAATATTCCAAGATGGCTGCTAGCGATGTGTTCTGTGGCACGACATCACGGCGAACTAGCAGCCAAAATGACACGGCATTGCTCAACGAGGCGTCTCTTCCCACTTCCATCTGGCACACGACTCGCTGGTCAGTTTCACCCTTGAACAGGTGCGAGTTGGTGACCAGGATTCCAAGTTCTGGTGGTATGGCACAAGAACAGACCAGACTTCTCCCTGTAGCTGTTGTTTTGTTTTTTGTTTTTCTCGCAGGAACACTCACTCGACCTTTCCCATGTTGGCACGCTTAATCACATTGCACCACATCCTCTTGGGTACCTCAAAGTACACCGAGTTGCTGCCGCTATACGGGAAAATGAACAAAGGGAGGAGAAAACAGAGAGAGAAAAAAGAAAACAACAGTTAATGATCTGAAAAAAAAAAGTATGAGTACAACAAACAGGGCTAACAATGTACAGGTGTTTGATAATATGCCAAAGATTATATTCAATGCTGTCTTGTTTTTCTGATCTTTTGTATAATCATACTTGGTCTTCACAGGGTGTACCATAACACAGACTACACAAGTACTGTAAAACCAGTAATCTTTGCATTCAAGAAACTTTGGCAAAATTTTGTGAGCCAAGATTCACGAAAGTAAAATGATCACTGCAGTTTTTGTCTTCACAATGCACTGACGGCCAGTCACCCACTTGCAAAAGTTTCACATCGTGATTGTTTCTGGTTTTACGGTAATCTTACTTTTGAGAGCTACAGCAAACAAATATGTTAGGGATTGTATATAATATTGGTTCAGGTGAGGATTTCGCTTTTAACTTTTTGCGAGATACTTAGAAATCACTTCATGATATGTTAAAGAGCAGGCAACTCTAAGACAAATTCAAAGTTTATTTGATGAAACTTGGTTTTGAAATAGCTGAGAATTCCAAAGGCAAATAGTAAAACAAAGCAATCCTAATAAAAAGTGGATCCCACCTTTTATTAGGTTAGCTTTATTTTGGATATCTCAGGCATTTTACAACCAATTTTCATCACATAAACTTTGAATTCCTCTTAGAAATGTATGCTCTCACTATATCAAAAAATTATCATCACGAAAAATTTTTGAAAACCTGAAGTTCTATATCTCAACTGAAACTAAACCATCCCTTTAAATGTTACTAAGACAGACCACGGTGTGTCATAACATTACAAACACAAAGCCCACTCACCCCTTGGGAGCTGAGATGTCCAGGAAGTCCTTCCCCAGGTCCAAGTCCTCAAGGCCCAGCATGACACCCTCCTGGGTGAGACCAGTCGTCTCCTTGAACTCATCCGGAATCTTGTCAGCCTGGTCCATCTCAAATTTGAGATTTGCTGTGATTTAAAGGAACAGCAGAATCAGACAGACATGAAGCAGGTGTTAAAAAAACGTATCCAGACAATTACCCCCAGAGGGCAATTACCCCCCCCCCCCCCCCCCCCCCCCGGCGAAATACTGGTAAGTGGTTAGGTTAGAGTAAAGATGAGGGTTAGGGTTAGGTTTAGGGTTAGGTTTAGGGTTAGGAATAGGTTCAGGATTGGGATTAGGAATAGGGCCTGGGGGAAGGGTCCGAGGTAATTGCCCTAGACCCGTTAAAAAATATCTGCATATCTGCCGATGTGACAGCTCAATATGCAGCAACAAACGGGAGAAAAACTTGCAAACCTAAGAATTTTCATCCAACTCCCAACAGATGTTTACAAAAGTACAAACACAATGGTGGCATAAAGTTTTTGTTGTTTTTTTTTCCATGAAAAAATAACACTGCTTTTTAAACAGAAACATCTGGGAGGGATGCATTTCTTGTCATACAAGCACCTGAGCACCTTTGTTAGATGTCATTTGCACTCACCTACATTACTCAAGATGAGGGAGAGATTGGAGATTTTAAAGTAAATGTTAACTTCATTTATGGGGGCGTAAATGATGCTTTGAAGGTAGACAATGTATTATTTCAAAACAGGCAAGGAAACGGTGTAAGGCAAAATTTAAACACAGTGTAAGTCTTACTAAACAGCTTGAACATTGCAGGTCCTGTTTACCTTTGGGAGCAGTGATTTTAAAAAAAATGTTCAAGATATCATATCATATTATATGTGTAGGTGTGTTGTATCACAAAACATCCTACCACATAAAATTTTCGCAATGAAGCCTAAAATATAGGAGATATCAGTATTTTTCTCGATAAACCATGATTGTAGACGGTTTAGTCTGGAAACATTCTTATTATAACTATTGTTCACATTTTGTGTATTCAACAATACTTCACATTGATGATACAGATTCAAATTTTTAGAGTGTTTGTTTTTATCCCTAACTCATATTTTACAACTATTTTAAAGCACTAATTCAGGGGATTTTGTTTCATCTGTAGATGATGAATAATGCCTTTAAGAGCAGTGTCAGCAAATTTGCTTCTCGCAAATACCTTCACAATTTGGTAAATTTGTAAATACTTGCCACAAGGTGACTGAAAGTGTTCACAGTCAGAGGAAAGGAGTGATCCTGCGTTAGTTGGTGCATAGGGAAACTGGATGTACTGTGCGCGAGTGAACATTATGAAGAAGAACAGAGACAAGAGTCTAATACAGTATGTCAAAAAAAAAAAAATTACAATCGGATTTTTGCATTGATAACATGCAATATGATTAAACTGTCTCAATGCTACTTCACGGTCTTAAAAGATAACATCTTAGCTCTATTTTGCCAATAAAAACCCATTCAATTTGGTTAAGTGGTCACAGAGAAATGTAGATTGGTGTAATGCATGTCATGGGTCTGATTCTTCCAAGTTTAGCACTTGGATGCACTTGGAACTGCATATTAATGTGTGAACATAATAGAGAGAACTTGGAGGGAAGAGATTACTGACATGCTCTACAAAATTCCTCATTTCTCTTTGACCACTGAAGCAAATCGAATGGGATTTTCTGTAAGATGTGGGCAATGAGTTATAGTTTCATACCCTGAAATTGTATTTGGATTGATTCACTATTTTTAAAGTTATCATTGCAGAAGGTACCGTTGTATTTTTTTTTTTTGACATGCAGTACAGTGGAATAGCTGCCAATCAACCATACCTTTGTTGATTGGTCCCAGATCACAGGCAGTCTTGTAACACATGTCACTGGTCCAGAAGGTAGGGACTGACGGGTGGAGGCGGCCGGTGTCCTGAGAGGTGTGCAGGCCCAGCTTGTGAAGCAGGGACCTGAAATGGAGCTCGTTCTGGACTGCCTCTTCCTTCTCCGTAAAGGGGATAATGGGCACAGACTTTCCGTCCGCTGGGGTTGGGGGTGGTCAGAGGGGGAGGGGGCGGCAGAAGGAAAAAGGAGATTAGGTCCAAATCTTTCAACGACATCTTCAAAGTCAAACGATAATGTAAAACTACACAATTATCTGCTAAGGACTCATTTTTGCAAAAACCTACAAATATGTGGTAAGTGAATATGAATATAACAAATAATTTGATATTGATAAATTGCTTAAGGTTATAAGAACATATTAAAGATAAAGGAAAGCTTCATAGGATTATCTGTGTACTCTCCCTGATTCAGAAAAATTTATTGAAATGATGATGGTTAGGATCATCTCTGACAACAACAACAACAAATAATAATAATAATAATAATTTTGCAATAAATACAGGTGTCACACACAAATTACATGCAAAGCAGTATGACAAATATGCAAAGTTTGATGTTTAACATCATTATGATAAAACTTCTCAATTCATAGACATTAATAAGGATGATTGTACTATGAGTGCGGGAGATATGTATTTTGCCATAAAAGTGCACTGATGGATATTCCCTGTGGATTTGTAAAACTAGAGTTAAAAAGTGATAATTACTTCATTAAAGACATATTTCAATCTCTATACATCCTGATTTGTGTCTTGCTTCATATAATTGTGACATAACATAAGTATTTCTATTTCTTTGAAGTACACCTAGAACTCAGTGGTGTGATGTGGAGATTATAGTTTATATACTTACAACAGCAATGCCAGATGTGGGGTTCACCAACATGGACCTTGGGGCAGTCTAAGGAGACAAAACCACATACAACCATTTAGCATTAGCTTAGTTAAAAGTGGCATATCACCATGTTTATACCTCTTGAGCTATGATTTGTGGTACACTTCAATGTGAATGTAGTAATGCTCTAGCTATGGCAACATTTTATCTGGTGTTTCTTGTCATTCATTCATGCTGTCCCTCTCTTGCATAAACATCTTTACTTGTACATACTAGTGTCACATGTGGCAAAAAAAAATGTGGAACAGGCTATACAGCTGTACACTGCCTCACATCCCCTTCCTACAAGAACAAGATCTAAGATGCATAATAGTATCAAGAGCAAAGAAAGAATCCTAGTGACCATAATGTGCAAAGTGTGATAATGTTCTGGGCAAATACATTCATATGACATTTACAATTGCAACTGATTGCCAACATTTTTATATTTGCAAGTGATCATAGAAAATCATAGCATTAGAAATTTGCACTACTTGAATGGCAATTGAGTCATATTACCTTGTACATCAAACTTGATTCGACGTCTCAAAGACATAATAAAAGGTGAAAAGTTCCCTTCTCCATACATGTGCAAGTCAAAAATGAATTCAAGTAATTTCGATCATCAATCCATTACACATGAGTTATTTAAGTGTCAGAAATGAAATTCAGCCATTTCTTTCCCACTTACTCAATTTGAAGTAGCAGATCTCCAGTAAGATACCTTGAAGCTCACGGATCTCATCCTCGAAGCCTGTCAAAAGGAAGGGCAGCAAAAAAAAAAAAAAGTAGTGAAAATAAAATATTGCATCGCATCGTAGAGGATGCACTAATGGGGGAGATTTACTCCGCAAGAATACAGTGAAATAAAGCTAACTGATCATTCACAGCTATAGCTAAATCTGATGGATCATAGGCCCCATTCCGGTAAGCCTATCTTCAAATACGTCTAGAGGTGCACTGAAATGAGGCTGGCTAGAGATTAACTTGAATTGTTATATATTCACAAAGGAGTTGATAGTTCTCTTGACGTGGGGATGAAATTCATCACGTATCACAAGATTCATAATATTTGCCATTTGTAAAAAAAAAAAGAAATATATACATATATATATATATATATATATATAGCAAATATATATATATAGATAGATAGATAGATAGATAGATAGATAGATAGATAGACAGATAGATAGATAGATAGATAGATAGATAGATAGACAGACAGACAGACAGACAGACAGACAGACAGACAGACAGACAGATCGATAGATAGATAGATAGATAGACGCAAAAAAAAAAATCATGAAATATGCTAATCTGTCTTGGACATGGACAGGGAAAAGATAAATTGTAGATCCCGATTCAAGTCTGAAATTGGACAGAATCATGCCTACAGGAAAGAACAGACAACAGAAAACCCCAGAGTTCATTGCAGCGTACCTTTCTCTTTCAGGGCGGCAATGCAGTCTGCTACTGTTGTCTTCTCCACTGGCTTTACCATCATCGACGGCCCTGCGTCCTCTGGCCCGTCGCATTCGCTGTCGCTCTCGTCACGGGGCACATAGAGGCCCTTGACATTGCCAGTGACTTTGAAGTTGAATTTCTGCAAAGATTAACAGGGATATTTACACAATGACATAAAAAGATAGATGCAGGTGACACAGTGAAATTTTACACAAACTTTTAGTCATTAAGATCAGTGTTGAATCAATCATTAATACAGCTTTTCTGTCTTGCTTTTCAACCAAATGTTGATGCACATGTGGCATTAACACTCCTTGAAATTTCCCTTTTCATTTTTTTTAAAATCCCTTCAAAAAATGCATGGTCATTTCAGGGCAATTTCTGATGGTTCCATGACACTTGCTCCGGCAACAATTGTTCCCATGAAATATTATGCATGAAGCCAAACATATATTCCATCTACTAACATTACCCTAACCCTTATCCTAACCCTAATCCTCACAACAAACTAGACCTAAAACCCTATAACAACCCTAACCATAACCCAAAGTCCTTCAAGAAAATAAGACCAGAGCAACTGCTGCAGAAGTAAATGTCGTGTCACCATTTATGACATATTTCTCAAGTAATCCCTTTACGTCAAGCAAACTTGTTCACGCAGAGGATCTTGAAATACATATCCCGTTGGAAAGAGAAGACACAACTAGACTTGTTCTTTCCCAGCTTGACCCTTTGATAACAGAGCATATCCCTTTATAATAATACATGTCATTGACATCATATCTGGCAACAGAAACGTGCTTTACCAGCAGTACATAAGTACATGGCATAGTGAGAATACATACTCTTCACGGTAATTTTCATGCAACTTTGACAAAAAAAAAAAATATCCTGGAGTAGTTTCCATATGCCATGTCAATCTACAATACAAGAGACAAACACTCATTCTGTATTTCTTCAAAGTATACTGCAAAAAGGAAGTCCCTCATCAATGCCCCTGTTGAACTATTAAAGGCTAAGGACATGAAGAGCTCAATGGTAAAACGAGCTAACTCCATTTTTTTTTTCAATGTGAAATATTTGAAACTAGAGGCACTTAAAAAAAGGGAAAAGAGTAAGAAAACATGGGACACTTTTAATCATAACTTCAAGAATATTCCTTGTTACATAACAAGTGAGGTATCACTGGAAAGATTTTTACTTTGCGCTGTCTGATGAAGGATCAATTTCAAATGTTTACAAATGGCGTTCAACCAATTTTGCGATCACATTCTTCATGCGTACATCAGTTTCCAGCTGTGTACATGAAACTCAGAAATGAGACTATCAATGTCCTCATCCAACGTACCTTGTTCTTGCCCTTTTCTGATTCTGACGTCTCATGTTTCCTACAAAGAAGAACAAAAGAAAACATGGCAGAGTTTAATCACCAACATGGTCAGAAATAAGCTCATTCTGCTCCTGATTGAAGATTCACTGATCTGGGAGCACAAAGGGTACAGTATAGTTGCAAGTTGAAATTATTTGATAAAACGTGTGCTTGTGAAATTGTATTTCTCCATTAAGATCTAACGGAATGAGAAAATATACCAGCTTCAATATAGAGCCAAAAATCTAGGTCATGTTTTCCATTCGTAATAGCATACACACACACACACACACACACACACACACACACACACACACACACACACACACACACACACACACACACACACACACACACACAAAAGCAACAGTTCAACTGTTATCAAGTTGGACTGAGGGATGGACAAGCACGATTCAGGAACTCACCTTTTGCGAGGAGCAATGTCGTCGATCAATGTCACCATTTTCAGACACTTCTCCTTGTGCATACAGCCCAGAACGCAGAACTCGTGGACGATGTAGTCAATCAATTTCTGTGATTGCTGCGAATGAGAGTGGTGATAGTACATAAGCATTGATAAAGAATAAATCAAGTAAATCAAATGATAGGTACCAAAATATGCATCACCAGCCTTTACATTAATATGCAGTGGATGAATGAAGAAAGGTGGGTGCCCTCTCCCAAAATAGTAATGAAATTGTAACATACATCTCATCACAATTATCACTTTAATTCGCAATGCAGCCATATCTGATTGCAAAACATACAATCCCCGTTGAAAGATTTGGGGTTTTGCTTTTTTGTTTTGTTTTTTGTTTTTAAACTTTATGAGGTACGGTACAGCAAATTTCTACTAACTGGTGTTGGTGGTTACCTTGGAGATGTGGCCACTGCCTGACTCCCAAAGGCAAGCAAAGGTGGTGAGGATGGGTATCTGGAAGAGGACCTCTGGGTTTTGGATGTCCACAGCAATGTGGTGCATCATCGTCATGACGACCTCGTTCTCCTGCAGCGAGTTCTGGGAGAACTTGGAGAGCATGTAGTTGTAGACTCGCATGATGGGCCTCGAGGCAAATCTGGATGGGGAGAGGAAGGACAATAATGAGAAACATGGAATGATAATTGGGCAAAGAGGGAAGGAGCATCCAAGGAAAGAGATACTGACTAGCAAAGAATGATGAGTCAAAGGGCACAAAGCACGTTGTCTGCTTCTACGCAATAGAGACTTTTGGATTGGATGAACGAGAGTGATGTGACGCCGACCGCAGGCTTATGTCAAGGCGTCACATCCCCGCGTTGAGCCACTGTGTGACGTCATAGATAAGGCGGCGTGAGTGCGGTGTGAGTGAATTTGGGTGGACGGTGATACCCGGGGTGAACGTGTTCGAAAACTGGGTGATGAGCCAGAGATCGACACTCAAGCATGTGCAGTACATAAAAATATATCATAGCACGGAGACGCCGGGCTCAACATGAAAATCGAAAAGTGTCTAATATCTCTTCGTTACTGCTAAGATAACATGAAATAAAGAGAAAGTGTAGAGAAAGGCCTCCAAAAAAAAAGGGGGTTCACTGTTGCTCTAATGATAATCATGCAGTTGGAATTCTATATGCCGCCTGTCTATCACTTCAGAGTGCTAAAAACACCCTTCACCCTACTACTATCTAGCAACATAAGTCATGAGAATCAATCCTCACCCTCATTCCCCCCCCCCCCCCTTAAGATGTTCACACTCAAATCATTGGCCAGCTTTTTAATTCAGGCAATACTTCCCAGTGAGTATACCCCAAATCAAACCTTAAGAGTCACCTTTCTATGAAGTTCTAACAATGAATATGCTACCCTGGGTGAAATACAACACCTTGCAAAGGCCCTGTCATCTTATCATTATTATCATCATCATCATCATCATCATCATCACCATCATCATCATCATCATTATTATCATCATCATTATCATTATCATCATAATCAATTTTATCAAGAGAGATAGCCAAATAACATCACAGCTGGATATCTTTTGTTGAAAAAACAAAGGAAAAGGAGGGTGGGGGAAAGAGTGGATGTAGCATCAGCGAGGGTTGCTTGCTTACTTGCGCACGTGACTGGCCATATCCAGCTTCCCCCACTCCGGCCTGTGAATGTGCTGCACCTGGTTGATGATGCGCAGGGTCAGGTCGTTGCCCATGATGATCTCGCGCAGGAAAGCCAGCGTCTGCTGCTGCGGCTCAAACTTGCGGATGAGGAGCAGGTAGAAGCTGCGCACTGCCTTCGTCAATGCAATGGTGGCTGCATACAAAAGAAAACAAAAGAGATTGCCATGTTTCATTCCTAGATCAAAGATAGAACTGATACAGGCAATACCGGTACTCATCCTTTGCTAGAATATTCCAAAGTGAACCTCCTGTTCTTTATAGAAATTGTTGAGATAAATTTTTCATTTTGGGCCAATTTCAGTGAGATTCACTAGCTTATAATTTCACAGATGAGAGTAATATTGCAGCACCTCTAAAAAAACAAACAAAGAATATTCATGTTCTGAATGTCATCCTAAAGAGAGTGCTAAATTCACAAAAATTTCACACCACAAACTTATCCACACTTTTATGGTGTGATATCAACACAAAAAAAAAGAAAACAGATATGGCAGCAAAGATAATGAGAGAAGAGGACAGACGACAAGCTCTTTAGTGGCATGGCAGAGTGGAATGGAGAGTGAGTAAATTATGCATGCATCACAAGGGATAGATGTACATACCCAGCACGGTCTTCATGTGGATGGCATCAGTGCTCTGTGGGTTTGTGGTAAACTGCTGAATGGCATTCAACATCTGTCTCAGTGTGGACATCTGGAGGCTTAGTCTGCAATCCAAATATAAAATACATAACACTATTATACGAAGAAGAACAACAACAATCTACACATTTCCATCAAAACAAACTCTTGATTGGAAAGCATTTTAGAGGGACAGATGCTAGTTTTGGCTTATGGTACTTCTACTTTGCACAACCCAAATATCAAAGCCGCTTGGTAATTCTTTTCTATACTTTGCAAGTATTGTGCATAGAAATTCACATGATTGACCATCTGATGCAATGACTACAAATAAGTTACACATTTCCTTACACATTTCCTTATTTTATTTATTATCTTTAATTCCTTTATCGGTCCATCAAATTTTTCATAATCTCTCCACTACGCTTGCATTCCAAATTACTATGAGTGTTGTATGAAACTTCATTGTCTCCTTGCCAGAAACAAATATCACAACCTGTAAATATGAATAAGATGTATACAACAAACTAGAAAAGCACTCTGAGAGCGCAGACCTCCGCCAAGCATGCAAATCATTTTCACCACTGATGTTGTTCTTCTGCAGAGATATCTGTGATTTCCACCCATACGTACTTTTAGCATTGTATGCTGAAAGTTGCCTGATTTCCCAATATAGAAGCCTTTGTTACGTCATAAACACTCAGCTGCACGGCGCGCCTCACCCAAGCAGAAACTAAAGTACGCACTTTAGAGCGCGCATGCAAACCTCAAATATGCGCAGCCTGAACTCCCAAGTTCATTGACCCTACCTGCCAAAACGTGAAAAATCCTTCATAAATTCCCCCAAAATTCTCGGATCACTACCAAAAGTTAATCGTTTGGTACTTGTGTCATTCTCAACCTTTCCTGCAAGTTTCATCCCAATCCGTTCACCACTTTTTGAGTTATTTTGCACACGGACAAACTAACAAACCAACAGTAACGAAAACATAACCTCCTCCCTTGGCGGAGGTAATAATGAACATCTACCATGACAATGAACCAAAGGCACAGCACAATACTCTCAACTCACACTTTGAAGACAGAGTTGGACTTGCTGTCATTGCGCTGAGCATTCGCTCTGACGTATTCTTCCCACGTCCTCATGGCCGTGTAGACAAGCTGATTGAATACTGGTGCTGAGAGAGTTAATCTAGATGATGGAGAGATACAATGTGAACAAAGAGAAAATAAGTAGACACAGAGTACAAAGGGTGTATGGTCTTTCTAAACTGGTTAAGTCACAAGGGGTGAAAGGTCATTTAGAATTAAGTTTAGATCTCACAGCAGAAGAAGAAGAAAAAAAATTTTGCTGTGTTTGGCACTTCACCTCAACATTATCCAGTAAGTACATTAAACATTTTTAAACATGCATTGGGTGTTCCACAGGACTGGATGAAAGGTACATCAGGCATAATGTAGCTGGGGCGATGAGACCTTGTATCTGAAATTTTCGTGAAAATGACTGCTTTGGATTAATGATCAGGTAATCAGTGAAGTGATGACCTGTCCAAATCTTCCTTGTCCTACCCCAAAATGAAGCCACCTCGGCATGTCAAAGGAAAGGTTATCCCATTTGATATAGTGCTTTGGTTGCCATGTTTTTTTGCTCTCTTGAACATTTGACATTTTGAAGATATGACGTCTTGTCGCCTCAGCGATGATAATATACTTTCAAATCAACACAGGCTGATTTTCCTCAGCCAAGAAATGGTTTACAAACAAAAAGCTCTCTATTACCACTGGCAGCAAAGAAATGACATGTTCAATAAACACTTACTTGACATCAACATAGTCTACCGTCGGCAGGGTACTGAAGGGCAAGAAGAAGGTGAGTTGCCAGAGGAAGTAGTGGTTACACACCATGTTCTTCAGGTCATCCTGAAATCAATTATGAAACAGAGAGAGATATCGCGTCATTAATACTCTACATTGATGAGGTCTTCCACCTTAATCTTCCTCCTTTTTCTATTTTTTTAAAGGATATTCTGCTTCCTTCATCCTGAAGATTCTTGCAGATATTAGTCAGCTGTTTTTGTATGTGTGTGTGTATGCTTGTATGTTTGTTTGTTTTGTTGGACCACTTTGCCTACATTTCACCATGCTCTTCACAAGAGAAGTGCATGGTTGCCCACCTTGCAAATAGTACGGCATTATTATGAGCGCTGGAAAACAATATTTTTACTGTTCCTTTGATAGAAATGTGTAGCAATACATAGGGAAAACAATAATATTAATGAAACCTGCACTATTTTAGGCTAAAAACAAAACGAAATACAGCAAAGAAGTAACATTTGGCACCTCTGAATATATTTCAAATGAGTCTGTGGCAGAATGACAAATTAATGGTGACGGTGACATTTTGATTTGTGATAGGTCAGGACTATTAAAGAAATGCCCACCTTACACTGTACCAGGATGTTGTCCATTCCACATGTGACATACTCCACTCCAAATTCTGCCAGGTTTTTCCTACGATAGGGGAAAAAAGATGACAAAATATGCATTGCAAACTTCACCAACACTGAAAGAGGCTCCTAAAGTGAGGCTAGCAAATTGAGGTTATCTCAAAACCATCAACAGAGGGAGCTCCACAAGCATTGCAGAATTATCAAATAGATCTGCAAAAATAAAAATATGGCACAATCCAAGGGAAAATTAAACAAAGTTTCAAAATATTCCAAAGAGTCCCCAAAATTTAAAACGGAGAAACAAAACAATATTACATGCAGAACAATGCATGTCAAAACGTGATGGAATTATTCCATCAATGGTGCCAAGATGCTCCTAAAATTTCTTTCCAAGATTAGATTTTATAACTGATCCCATTTCCAGTAATCTTGCATTTCAGTACTTGAGCGAGCTTGTCATGATACTGTGCATACGCCATATATTTGGGAGTCTAACATTTTCGCGAATCGGGACTTCCCAACAAGTGGTTAAATTCGCGATCATGGAGTCTTGTACTGAACAGAGAATTGTATACACATACGTCATATTCATGTCGGGATCAGGGTCAATATTTTTTGCGTGTCTTTAATTTCGCGAATAGCACGTCTCGCAAAATTCGTGAAAATATAAGCCTTGCGAAATATTTGGTGTACTGGTCTACAGTACTACATCAACACTGCACATGTATGCAACAGATACAAAAATCCAACCAAGAAGCATCAGTATAATAAATTTCAGTGTCACACTCACAGATTTCTCTTCTTCAAGTTCTTCCGGCCTTCTTTCTCTGAATCTGTTTCCGATGACCCAGATGACCCTGTACCTGACCCTGTGCCTGACATTGTACCTGACCCCTGACTGGAGCCTGAGTTCGGTGAGCTTGGACCCACGCTTCCCTGTTGGGGTGAAGGTCAAAGGGATAGACTTGTTAAAAAACCAGTAAGATATGAAATTTATGTGTCCTTTCATATAATATCTTATACAGTATCAACCTGTAACCAAGTTTTATCCAAGGGCATACACAAGTCAGTTTTGTCTCCAAAAGAACATTCAATGTAAACCATTGTATATTGTCCATACTCTACAAATCTCACATTAATATCCATGTCAATATATGGATTTTGAATTGTTTTGAACACTGAGAATCCCAAAAGTTCTTCTGATCAGCGAATGTATATTTTGTTATGAGTGATAACTGCATTTTCATTTGAGCATTTGATGTTATGAGAATTCTGTACCTCTGGAATCATGCCGTCGTCGCTTTCGATGACTGGTGTGTTGCTCCGTGAGGAGAAGGAGCCATCATGGTTACTGCCTTCATCCTTCAGGGTCGACTCAGAGCAACTGGAAGACTGGCTGTCTTCATGCGCGGATATGAGAGGTGAGAGCTGGTCGTCGTCGTTAGGTGGAGACACTGGTGGTACGAGCTCCAACACCATCTTGCTCCCCTGGAAGTGCGAGAGAGCCCGGTATAGAGGCAGTATGAAGAGACAGGTCACCAAAAGCCGAGTGCCATCTTAACTAGATTTACTGAATTCAGTTTTATCACAGAACTTCTTCATTTTTTTTTTTTTTTGGTGGGGGGATAAAATTTAATCTAAAATCCAGTTTCTGCTGCAGTTTTTAAATACTTTGCAAGAGTACACAGCAAGTCATTACAGAGATCTAGGAAATAAAACACAAAATACCAGTACATTAGAAAGTTAGAGGTACTGTAAACCCTTGAATCTTCCTGGTTGATTCACAGCAAGGCAAATTAAAAGCATCCACTTCAAGATGGATTATCTAAATTAGCTCTGCAAACACTACTGTCAGCCAGATAAAGTAAATACCAATGACCTTCAGTAGTATCACTACACCTACAATTCTGAATATGTGTTAAGATCAAGAGTGGCACTGTTCAGGGTTTATGTGCATGTTTCTACGAGCCCCTGTCATACCTCATCACTCGTTGATCCCGGACCGCAATGCGAATCTTTGTGGGAAGGTTCGCCAGTGCACGTCTTATCAGCCTCATGCGATGCAGAGGGCGTGATTGGGTCCTCCTTCTCCTTGGTAACCTTCATTTTCGTCTCTTCCTGCTTCCGCCTCAGGTACATCACCATCTTGGAGGAGCTCTGTGGGTAGGGGCAAAATCAAAAGTCTATTAACCTCCATACCTTGCTTATCATACATCCGGATGATTCGTATATCTCTTGAAAAGGACAAGTTCACCTTAATGTACAAGTGGATTGAGAGAATGCAGTAATATCAGAACACAGAATGCCATAATATCAGGAGAACACACCAGTGAAAGTTTGAGGAAAATCACACAGTCTGTTCAAAAGTTATGAATTTTTAAAGTTTCTGTGCAGTCAGTGCTGGATGAGAAGACTACTACATCTTGTGATGTCACATGCATAGAAACTTTAAATATTCACAACTTTGGAATGGATCGTCCAATTTTCCTCAAACTTTTGCTGATGTGTTCTCCTGATATTGCTGCATTGACTTCATCCACATGTATATTAGGTAAACTTTTGGCAGAAATAAAAGTTTAATGTTCCAAAAATATACCAAATGATAAGCAAACAGTTCCTCAATTATGCTGGTCCTAATGATTCTTAATGGTAGCATTCCTCTGTTGGAAGTCCTCCTGATTCTTATGAAACATCAGTAAAAAAACCTCTTGATATCACTGAGAGGTGTTTGACATATTCACATCAGACTGCACTCTATGTTTAGAAGTGAGAAAGCATGACAGCATTCACTTTCAATTTTCAATTGCCAAGGTCTCCAATGACCCCAAAAAAAACAAAAATTAATGAAAAAATAACAAAGATGGTGCCTTGACATGTAAAAGATACACTCTTTCAACTCGATTTAACGGGGGAAAAAAATCAGGTTTACTGGTAAGTTTCATTGATACTCTATTTCTAACCTATTGTTCAAACAAAAACATAATCCGTTTAGCAGCATAACTGAAAGTTTGAACTCGAGCACTTTGAGACTTATATTGTTAATTCACCTGTTGATGCATAAACATGAGTTACGTGTATTTTATGTTTGTTGTGATTGGGAACAACAGTGTGACTTAAATCACCAAGCACAACTGCTACTCACCGTGTCTTTGTACATTAGGTGCAACACTTGCAGAAAGGATGACAGCCATTTTCCCTGCAAGGAAATGAGTACAGCATCCTTCATTACAATTCCATACATGTAGCTCCAGAAACACACAATAACAAACAACACTGCAAAGGTACTCTCAAAGGACTTGTGAATTAAATGTAGCATTAAAACAAAAACAAAAAAAATTGACAAAAGCTCTACTAAACTGTATTTCTGCTGGTACATGAAACAGCATAAAAATGAATAGTGAATTTCTTTTCATGCACGTTCCATAAACACATGCAAATGTATAGCACATACCATCATAAAGAAAAATCATTTCATAATTGATTTCTTCACCTGGGCCACTCTTTATTCAACACATACTCTGTAAAACAATGTATATTTCATGTTCATATCAATATTGCAGAAATAGAGTAACATATCGAGTGAAGATTGATTACTGAGGAGTCTTACCCCTTCACTTCTCCTACAAAGGTCCTTCAGAACACCATGGAATCCACATGCAAAGAGATTTCTGCGGGGAGAAATTCAACACATTCCAGTTGACTCGGATGAGTGGTACTCATCCACAGTGAAGCAGCAGTAGAGAGCTCAAACAAAAAAATTTTCTACTATAAACATACTCTATTACTCAATCTTCTCTCTATGTAATTATGTGTGTAACACTATTACTGACACTTCTTAACATTAGTCGTCATCTACTGTCACTATTATTCTCAATGATAATAAGGTATACATCAAAGTGGAGCGTATTGCATTTTTAGTATCAAAATAAAAGAGCTGTAGCATTACTTGATTCATTATTATCATACCATTATACCACTATAATTATTGTCATTATCTTTGATATGCATGAAAATGAATTCTACACATCCAAAGAGTATAAAGTACACACATTCAACACATTAAAATGCTCATAGAATAAATAAAGGTAATATTTCCCCCTACAGCTCAGGAGGGTGATCCTATGTTTAACATATAATATCCTAAAGAACATCAGCGACTCAAAGCATAATCCATTGGTTACTATTGGCAAATGAGCCCCTCTTTCTTGACACATACAACACTATCCCACTCTCAATCACTCATAAGAAATAAGACTTCTCGAACTCACCTGATGATCATGTCATTGTTGAGGCTTCCCACCATGTAGCGCTCGTAACTCACATACAGCACATTCCTCAGCAGGGTGAGGCAGTTGCTGAGCGTTTCCGCATTCGTTTTATTGATCGGATAACTTCCCGCCTATGATGATGTGAAAGGACATAGGAAGGCATACAGAGTGGTCATGATAAATACTGAACACGAAGTTGAACTCTACGACAAGGGGGCAGAACTACAACATCTGAGTAATTAACTCATGAACTTTGCTTCCAGCTATTTTCTTTACAACTCTACGTAACTTGAATAAGAAAATCTGATACTTCTTGTACATCAAGCATGTTACAAGACTGAAAACCCAGATACTTTCATTTGAACACAAAAAAAAATAAATGAAATATAAGGCCTCCGGCGACACTTTGTGGCAGAGGCAAAGAAACCAAAGTATGTATCAAAACAGCATAATCCATTTACTGTACAAATCATAAAACAAAAGAGGTTCTTTAATAGCTGGAGTCACATAAGCGCTCCAGTATTTCTTTTTCTTTTTCTTCTTTTTACATCCATGGAAGTGACAGGATGACAAGGCATTTGCCTAGAGAAAAGAAAAATGGTTGACAAACTAATCCCTTTAAATGAAAAGCAATCGAGATCACACTTGCTACTAAGAAGTGTCCAGGGGCTCCTTCCCAACCTCAGGGCTGTTTTTAGCCAGGAAACGCAAGCGCCGCCGATAGCCGTGGCAACTGGCTGACTCACCTCTTCGATGATTAGTGCCATCTGGCTGACGAAGGCAGCAATCACGTTAGCCTGCGTGAACTCCTTCTTGATGGTCTCCAGCATCTTCTGGAGTTCGTGCCGCTGCTGGTAGTCCTGCTTTGTCAGCTTCTTCACAATGGGCATAATCACCTCCAGTGGCATTGACAGGTGCATTAGCAGCCTAAGAGAAGGGGAGGAGGGGGAAGAGGTGTAAGGCGTGGTTGTCTGGGTGTGGTCGCACAGGCGAAGATTGAGCTATGAGGTAGCTTTAACACTTTAAGAATCTTTTACTAGCACCGCTGCAATTCATTTAAACTGACGGGAGGGTTTCTGACAATTTAAACATTAACCAGACTGTATGCTCTAGAATATATTCAATAACAAACACAAATCCTTTGGAAAAATCATAAAGGAGGTAAGTGGATATAATCTATTCTAGGTATCTAAAAATGTCAAAAGAGAAAAAGGAGGAAAGGACTTGGGACAGCATGAATTGGAGAAAAATAACGAAACAGCATAAATTAAACGATGGGGGTGAAGGAATTTCTTACCTCACAATGGCATCAAACACATCGGGATAGTCTTGGGAATGGCACAAGATTGGGATCAAATCCTATGCGATGAAAGGGAGGGAAACACAAAGTTGAAGAGTGACAATCTAGTAACATTGTTTTATTGTCATCATTGATGTGTGTACCACTATGTATAGAGATTCATATTACTTGTACAGTACTCTATACCCAAGTAAGTACATGACTCAGAAAGTGCAACATTTTCACCTCTATAGCAGCTGCCATGCACAGTCAAAATGTATGAACCACAGATATTCTTGAAGAGTAATTTGAATAGCAAAGTCGAGATAGTCATCAGACAAGCATGAAAAGAGAGCAAGCAGAATGCGATATTCCTTCACTGAACAGGTGATAGTTCTATTTTTCATCAAAGCAGACACTACCACACTATGATTATCAAAATATTGGATTTATTGATAGTGGGTGTCCATGAGTTGAGAAAATGAGGTAGTCGTTTCCTTTCTTTACTTCAGTGTTATCCCTGCCAGCCCCCACATACAACAGACTTAAGTATCCCACCATCATTGACATGATTCTTTTGAAATAGCAATACTGTCAAAGATGTATTCTCAGGAAGAGGTGGGTTGGGGAGTTACATCATACTGTCCCTACAGATTCAAACATGTGGTGAAAACCTGCATCCACATTCAAAGGTCTCACACTTACCATCTGGATGAGCCTGCTGTTTCCAATATTTCGTCTTGCTTGGCAGGTCACTTTGCTCTCTTGCATAATGCTGTTAAGAATTTGCTCCAGACTATCTGCAACGTACAAATGGAGAAAAAGTCCCAAGGGTATGTTAATTCATCCCATTACTGTCGAAAGTAAGAATTACAGAGATTTCAAGATTTAAATCCAATACAATTGGGAACACATCTGCTTTCATATATTTTTATTTTTATTATTTCTATATTTGATGGAAATTGCGTCCTATTTATTGCTTGTAAGGGAATCTGCCTCGACAGGCTTCATACGGCCTTTACTGATCCCTCACCTGCTATGTTTGTATATCTTCTTCTCTTCTGTTATATTGTGAATGTGATGTTTTCTTTTTAGCATGTGAAATAAATTTGAATTTGAATTTCACACCGATCTGTCTATGTCTTGCAAAAATTGCCTGTCCTGTAATCATTTTTGTGTATCACTTTGCATTGAAGTATCACTTCTTTTACATGTTGAAAACACAGCATGCACAGTTGTCTTCCATCATATATAACACCTAAAACAAGCTCTACTAACATACTGACATCCTTTTCACAATTGCTAGCAAAATACAAACAGCAATCTGTATCTTTTTGAATTTAGGAACATTAAAAATATGAAAGAATATTCATTTCTTTTTCTTCACAGCAGTAAGCACATTCCTAAGTCATATTCAGTTATCGAACTTGCAACACTTCATTCAGAAAATGAGGATTATAATGAGGCCAAGTGGAACTGGAGTAATTGTAACTCATTACTGTGCACCTTACAACATTTTTTTTCCTGAGGCAAAAACAGGAAGAATATGTGAATTCCTTGAAATAAAAAAAAGGGGGAGCCCTTCTAAATTGCAGTCCTTCTTTTACTGTCTTACCGTAGCACTCCTCTGCAATGACATACTTGGAGTCCTCCTGGTAACCAAGATTTGTTGCCGTGGCCGAAAGACCACTCACCATGATAAGCCACTCCATCTTCCTGAGTTTCTGGCCTTCTCAAACGTCTGAAATTACTAACAAATTCAAAACAAGCAACTATATTATAAGAAGATACAAAGCGAGCAAAAACTTCTAGAATTAACAAAAAAATCTAACCCTGTCTTTACAGTGAGCATAGCCCATTCAAAACAAACGAATGAATAATGATATAAAAGAAAAGTTCTTTTAAAACAGATCCATACAATATGTAAAACGCAGTCATGTGTGACAGCACAGTATAGCCCTGGGCTCTCTTTGTAATACAATGTACATTCAAAAGTGCAATGCCCAATTGGTATTAATTTACATTTGATTAAATAAAACATCAAAATCTGAACTAAGTTGGCTACTAAAGCATACTTGCACACAGCTGCAATGTTATTCTAAATTATTTGTTAGTTACAAAATGAATGCACTGTGTACACCACACGTTATACTTGAACTATTCACCAAGCTATCACCATTAAATGTCCTTTGACTTTATCCATTCACAAGATGTAATCCAAAATAAGCAAAAAGATATAATGAAAACAAATTTACTTAAATGAAAAAAAAAGTGAAATGAACTGCAACAATATTGTTTTATACAGTGTAAGTATACAATGTGGATGATAACAAATTTTCCCTGCTTATCAGAATTTTCCGAAGCATCCACCTGCAGTAGGATTTACAAGTAAGTAATCCCTAGCATGATCCTGCCTCAGGCCCACAAAGCTGCTAAATTCATCTCTTGAGATGCTTTGTAGGCAGCAACATGGCTTGCTCAGGGCAAAATGACATCACTAATCACATTTTATACTACACATGCATTACACAATGCCACAGACTATTAAAGTATTTTCTCCCTCCCACAGGGTTTCTTTCTCTTTTCTTCTCTCCCCCTCTCTTGCATTCTCACTATCTCTCTCTCTCTCTCCCTCTTTCCGGCAGCATCTCTAAGTACATGCACAGTAAAGGTATTTCAATGAGCAGGGAGACTGATGTAACATTTAAAATATCTAACATTAAACACTATGTCTTTGAGTACAGTGTGTTGTATCATCTATATTACAGAAAGGCACACCCAAGCACTTACACTTAATTGCCTACACAGTATACTGCTAAGACGAATACATGCTGACACGATAAGTTTAGCACTATTCCTTGTCCTTGTTATTGTATGGCTCTGAATATGATGAACTGCACTACCAGCATTGTGTAACAAGTTTTCTGCAGGTATGCTGAACGGAAAAGTCATCCTACAATATAATATAAACACAACATTGCCTCATGAAATCCCTGAATAAGGTTTCAGGGCATGGAATTGGTGCCAAAATATACTTCAGCATAGAGAATTGGTAACAAACAAATGTATTTTGAATAGTCTTGTTTTCTAATTCAACATAAGGATCTCATTTCATACAAAGGTTCGCAACAAGTTTAAATAATTTCATTTTAGATTGCAACAGTCAGCATACAACCAACAAGAACTTTTTAAGACATGTTCAAAATAATTGCAATTGTTGCAAATAATGATTCTACTGATGTCTTCATGAAACAGGCCCACAAAGAACTTTGAACTAATATTTGGTTGCAATTACAATAGCACATTCTGGTTTCTGTACAGTCAGTTAGTCAAACAAATGTGAGACACAGCCTTTCAAAAGTGCAGCACATCACTTGCACCAGCAGACTGGGGCATATTTGTACTATTTCAACTGATTTAATAGCTCACATAGCAGCTATCTAAAGATTCAACTAAAAACTTAGATCATCTGTGACATAGAGTCATCTTCACAGTAATGATTCACCTCAATCAATGTTATATCTCTTCTCTCTCTCCCATCCATCACATGGTGGTAGCCACTATTCCTCACTGAAACTCATTTCAACATCTTGTGTTTTGGACAGTGACAAACATTTTCTCTGGCCTTATTTTCCCCATGGACTTAGGGGTAGGGTTAGATTTAGTTTTCCGAAGACATGATTAGGATTAGGACTAGGATTAGGGTTAAGGAAAGGTAAGGGTAATGTTTGTGGGTAGACTTTATATTTGGCATAGCGTGCGAGCAATCACGGCATACATACGCTGTCTGCACAATCTGAAACTGAAGTTAGCCATCAAATCACAACAATGGAGTAGCTCCATGGTCTAATATTATGTGACGACTCTTTCAAGTAACTATAGGAACAAAAAATCAATTATGTAGGCCTACTAGGGAAAATGATTTATGTCAACTTGAGAAATGTAGTTCCTCTATCACATTTCAAGACCAAGCATTACATGCAGACAAATGGGAAGATACAAACATAGCAGACAGACAGACAGACACAGACAAAACACACACACACACACACACACACACACACACACGCACACATGAATCTACAATTAATAAAGAATTCTATGCCCAAAATTTCTCATTGACCAGATATAGAACTCTATAGACAGGATTTCAACTTGCCACAATCAATGCACAGTGATTTTTAGCTCCAACGTTGAGTCTGTTCACACAAATAACTAGATGTCGGATCTAGATTCGTCTAATTTTAAGACAGATAACTTCAGTTTCAGATCGGTGCAGGCAGCATACGCCACGATCACTAGTGAAGAGTGATTTTATTTTGAATTTAATTTAAGCGACGACATGAAGTGTTAGACCTATCCACCCACAGGCACTGACCAGAATTTCCACAAAAGAAATATCTAGACCCTATTTTTCTATACCTCTAACGTGTGCTGGTATAGGGCCCTATGGATCTCGATCGAATTCAAAATGATGACATAAGATCAGCCTTCACAATCACAGGACCATCTAACGTCAATTACCGCTTAGTTGCCACTCGCGTGTATTTCCTATGCACTCCCAGATTGGTGAACTACAGCTGTATTACATTAGGCACTGTATTAGTTCCCCCCCCCCCTCATAGAGTGCCACATAATTACCTATTAGCGCACGTGCTATACACACACTTCAATGTGGGATTCAATGTGCATCATCACTTCTGAAAAACTTTTTTAATCTGCCACCTGAAATCCATTCAAAATCAAAAACATTCTTGCATTAAGAATAGTCTTGTCACTGTTGTAGTGTTAGGGTCTACCAATGATCTAAAAACATTTGGATTACGATTAGAGATAAAGGTACCGGTAAATTTAGATCTATTTGTTTTTATGGAGGAAAAAGGTGAATTTTCAATAGGAATGTCTTTTGAGAGCAATGAAAATCCATCGCCCCAGCTGATTTCAGATCGTGGCGTGCATTACATGCGATGTGAATGTCTGGCAGTGTGCCGGGCCGGGCTCTTAGCGAGCGTGCAATGGATCCAAGATTGCACGGTAAATGGAGCCACAATTGCACAGATGATGACATCATAGCCTACTCATAGTGAAATGGGCGGAATGATCAATGTCAAACAACTAATCTAATGACAAGGATCTCTTCAGGCGTTATATAATCGTATTGACGACTTAATCTTCCACTCCAGTTCAGCACTTCATATCATTATGAAACAGATGAAAATTTCTAACGTTATACTCCTATTAATAGACCCCCCTATAAAATAAATAATCATATTTATCACACCGGTACCCAGTAGAACTCTATGCATCAACTTGTAATATAACTTTGAATCACAAAAATGCCACGCCACGGGGATGCCTTCCTGGCTATGCGACCCTCCCCATCCATCCCCACCCCCCCCCCCCCCCCCCCCCATTTCTCGTTCGTTTTTGGGCCTTACTCGCAGTTGATACTCACCAAGGCGAAACATTATCTCCGCATCATCATAGTAAAAATGTAACATTAAATTATTAAAATGTCATGATAATAACTGACTTACTGTACGTTTAGAAGTAAAATATGGATCCGGGGTCTACAAAAGTAGACAATCACGTCGTAGCGGCGTTGGCTAACAAGTTGTCTTTCCTTCACCTGTACTAGTAGCAGTGACAGTGTTGATACCAATGCAGTCAGCGAATAGTGGCAATTGAATGATATGGTTTCTGCAGCTACAGTGGGACACAGTAATGATATCCCCGTTGACGTTGTATTATAGGCCTACTCCTGCGATACACCGAGTGTCACGAAAAAGCTTGTCGAAAGATGCTGTTCATGGCAGTATCCAAGTGACTGGAAGAACTTCAGGCAGCTCGGAATCGACTCTAACGCCTCACTAAACCAGGCATCATTTTCGGCCAAGTCTATCTATAATGCCATAGAAAGAAAGAGTATATATGCGCATACTGTACACATACGTATCTGCTTCCGATATCCAGCCAATATATTACGACGCAGGTGCCTTACTGTTGCACAGTACGTTTACCCACTGCGTATATCGTTCACCTTGGCAGTATGGCTCTCAGCCAATCAGCGTGCAGGATTCCAGCGATTTTCCGCTACACGTGTGTCGTCTGCACGTGTAGTAGTGTTCATCTGAATTTCTTTTTCCTGTGTGGCCTACGTGACGACGATCGTTTCAATTTTTCGCTGCTCCGAACAAGTGCGTTTGTCTGACTGATTAAGATGTGTGGATCAGCGGCTTCGACAGCGCGCGAGATGAGATTTGCAATGCCGAACACACTATACTCTACTTAGTATTTTGTTCTTATTGTTTTCAGTCACACGGTACGCCGCGGGCAATCGTCGAAGCTCCGTAGGGGTAGGGCCTATGCAATTTCTTTGGAGGGAGTAATCTAAAAGTTATCTACAGAGAGGAAAGATTCATCAAATTTGTATCTTTATTGTAACTGTCTTCTGGATACATACGTCGAACGACAAACGGGTGAATGCTGCTCTTCATCATGAATGTATCTTGAATTTACCTTGAAGTGCCACACCTCCATCTTCACGTATATAGATAGATTGCAAGTGTGGCAGGGATTAGGGAGCTTTGTAGCCCATTAATAACCCAACACCTAAAGCCAAAACCCAGCTTTAGTGCTTCAAAATAGTTCTTAAGTGTGAGCAAGGGATAGAAACAACCAATTTCAAAATTTCAATCAAGATATTCGATGGTTAGTATTGTTAAATTTACAAAATGTGAACAATAGTTATAATAAAATTGTTCTTATAATAAACCGTCTACAGTTACGGTTTAATAAGAAAAACAGTGATATCTCCTTATAGTTTAGGTTTAGCTGCGAAATTTTAATACGGTAGGATGTTTTGTGATACATTATTACTGACCTACATAATATGGATCTAATGTGATAACTCGATCATTTTTAAAATCACTGTGTAAACTGTACCTTTTCAGTTTAAATCACTCGATCACTCCACAAGCAACGAATGACATAGGCCTACATGTATAGTCATTATGATAATACTTTGTCCAGGGTAGTACTGAGTAAAGAGGTAAGTCGTGGGTGGCACACTGTTATGAGGCCCTACCACCAGGGAGGTGGGAAGAGAACCGTACGTATAGCTCCGTGGATCACCTTGGTCTATATGATCACCGTTTAGACAATGAGTCGCGTCACTTCAAGGGATCATTATAGTTTTGGTTGAGACCTAACTCAGGTTTCTAACATTTTCTGGTGAGATAATGAGAAACCTCCTCTGAAATATGAAAGTGCATGATTATAATTCCAAGAGGGATTCAACGTTTACATGATGAAAATTGGTTTTGAAATGGAGGGGTCTATATAATTCAAAATGGAGCAATCCTTACTTGCATCTTTTATTACAATCGCTTTGTTTTACTTTGTTTTTAGATGTCTCAGTCATTCTAAAACCGATTTTTTATCTCATGACTTCGAATTCCTCCATGGCATGCTCTGTATTATTTTATGAGTGGTTTCTTGGTATCTCGCAAAAAAGTGTAAAAGCCCAATCTTAGGCCTAATTCATCTCCACCAATAGGCCCTACCTTCCCTTTCAGCGTTACCATGCAGGTTCCATGTAAATCACGAAAAGGCATGTAAAAATAATATAAAAAATCACCCGAAATCGCCAAATGTTGATAACGAGAGCTTAATTAATTCCAATATACAACCACAGACTCTTAAGGATTTTTCCTCTGTACTGGTTGCACGGCAGCACACGTGCCCTAGGTGCGAGTTACGTCTTGGTGCAATAAGGGCCTAGGGCTGTGCAGGGAATATTATATAGTTTTGTAGGACCCACTCGAAAAAAAAGTCCTTGAATATCTTGTTCCCTTTACCAAATCATGAAGATGAACAAGAAAATTGTTGATTTATAGCCATAGCATATAAACGTGCAATAACATAGAGCATTTATATCTACATTTCGACCTGATTTTTATTCTGTTCGCATGTATAGGTCTATATATTTCAAAATAGGAAAAGAGTAGACTGCAGCATAATTATACTGAACCAACGTATAAACATATACAAACAAAGTTTCCCGGGTATAGGCCCAATCAAAAAAGAATTACCTCGATCCAGGCGTCAAAGTCTGATCAAGAATGCAAAGAGTATAAAATCAACTTCTTACATGAATTGCTGGCAAAGAGTATATAGCTTATATCATCATAATCATATTCCCTGACACAAAGATAGATAAGAGGGTGCAAAGATTGACAGCTGAACTAGGTATAAAACACGAATGAATGCACCAACATTTAAAGGTTGAACAAAGTTTCCATATGACTGCGTAAACTGTCGATTTTATAATGCATTTGTGTGAAATTACGCTTGAGAAAACACGATTTCAGTCGGGGTAACCATTGAACGAAATCGTACTATATACCTAATATAAGGGTAAAAAAAGATAGATTCTAAAAATATTCAGTTGATATAAAAAAAGGGGAAACGGACTTTCAAATTCAAATTCAAATTCAAATTCAAGTTTATTTCACATGCTGAAAAGAAAGCATTTCGGCCATAAAGTTTTGTAGTTTATTTTATCCTCTTACCCTCATGCAAACTTTTTCAGGTAATCGGGTGATCCACGGCCGAGATCTGGGGGAGGGGGCGAGGGAGATATAATGCCCCCCTTCAATAACAAGACTAAATACCCTGGGAGTATTAGGGTTAAGTATGATTAAAGTTATACACTCTAAGATCGAAATTATCTTATACTTTTGATCTAAAAATATAGTTCAGTCCATTTTTTTAGCATTTTCTCCATGGCATCATACATCACAATCAATAACATAATAATTAGGCCTATGCACAGTGTACGTGAAAGTAAAAAAAAATTAACATAAGTAAATAATTAGTGAAAGGGGGTATTATTATAATGATAAATCAACCAGATGATGGAGATGGGGGACCCATTGAAAAAAAAATATATATATATAGGCATATATATATATATATATATATATATATATATAATATTCCCAAACAACTCATTATCCTGGCAAATGCACACGTTTCTTGGAATTAACCTTTTGATATATAATTGCGAGCAAATTTTAAATGGTGAAGGATGAATTTGGACCTTTCTGAGAAATAGGCCCTATATTTTAGCTCGAACACCTTTATATTAAAAGATAAAAAGAATAATGAATTTGTCGCAGTAATAACATCACTTCAATCTTCAGATATTAAAACTTATTGTAAATATTAAGGTTTTCTATATTATTTCATAATCTGGTGCACATTATAAACGTATACACACACATATACGCACACGCACACATAAACACACGCATGATGCATTTCACATAAGAGGAAGAACTAAGATGTATTTTGCACAGTGACGGTTTGCGATATCGAGTATACGTGTGAAACAGTCACCATGTTATATGACCGTTTACATGCAGGTTTTCAGCCACGTTAAGCTGCATGTGCTTGTCCGCAACAGGGAATGTTGTATTCTTGGAGGTAGCTATGTCTCGACAAATGTGTGATAATAACCGTTCTCTGTATGCATTAGCGAAAGCGCGAAAGAAGAATAATTAATCAAGAACAAAAGTCAACAACTAATAATAAAAAAAAAAAAGATCAACGCCCGTGATCATGGTGATCGACCGGGATCACTTTCAATTTATACGGTATAACGAGTGAATAACTGATTACAAATTAACTTCGGGTGATCTTCGTCTTTCCAAATGTTTGTTATAAAAAGATGTGAAGTTTTTCTTTTGTCCCAAAAGTTCGTTATTCCTAAACACACATTCGTTAATCCGAAAATGAAAGAGGGTTCGGTTATCCGAATGACGTTATTCTGAAGGTACGTTATTCCGAAGGTTCGTGACTCCGAAATGTATTAAAGGTTCGTTATTCTGAAAGTTATTCCAAAAGTTAGTCAATCCGAAGATGAAAAGGAGCTATAGTGCATGATACTAACAAACCGGAATTTTACAAACTTTATTTCATTTTCGGAATTTACGGGAATCTCTGGAATGGCGAGCCTTAATTCATTTTCGGATTAACGAGCATTCGGAATAACGAACCTTATTTCGTTTTTTTTAATCAATATCATTGTGGACCTTTAGAATAGCAAATCTATTTCGGAATAACGAACTGTATATAAACTGAAATTACATAGACGAAGTCGTGTTGATAAAGTCAATACATTGCGATGTTTTCACAGCAGTTGGAGATGTATCTTATAAGAATTCACAAGTGCATGGATCAATACTATACTCACAACACTTGTGAGGTCCCGTTACAGCACCTACACTTGTCTTGTATGACATCAGCCGTGTGGTACTCGACTTATATTTTCCTAAACATGTTTCCTCTCAAAATACTATCTTTGCCATTCCGCAAGAATCTGCAATTCATAAGGGGAAGGTGGGGGGGGGGGGGGTAGCGTTGGGCGGTGTTTCAGATTATTATGTCCCAATATAATATTCTTCAACCTAAACAAAACCAACTTCCATAAAGATGTTAGCCACTTAGAGCTCCAGCCCATAATCATTGTTTCCGCCAATGGCGAATGTTAATATCATAATTTCGTCCTTATTTTCTGGTAGAGGACATGCAAGTATGGATATTCTCTTTTTTTTTTTCTTTTCTTCGATTTGAACTTGTTCATTGTTTGGTTGTTTTCTTGGGTTTTTTGCAATTGATGTATTTACGGTAAAACAAGCGACTGATATTTGGTGGATAAACAATGTCTTATGATACATTAAGGTGTTGATTGTTATAATAAATTATGTACCATTAATAGTTTCTTGCAAGTATTGTTATATGCATACAAAAATATGAGAGCATAAGTCATATCATGCATGTTAGTATATCTCTTTATCATGCTGTGGGGGCGCTGTGGCATAGTGGATAAGACTCTCGACTCCCAATCGGAGGACCCGAGTTCAAATTCCGCCCAGTGCTTACGTCCTTGGACAAGATGTTTTTATCCACAATGTCCCTCTCGACCCAGGTGTATAAGTGGGTACCTGGCAACGCTGGGGTAATAATAATGGCAGAACCCTCTGGCAGAGCAGTGGCAACACTGAAGAGGCTTCCCTGGATAAATAAGACCTTATTATTATTATTATCATCATTATTATTATTATTATTATTATTATTATTATTATTATTATTATTATTATTATCATTGTTGTTGTTGTTATTATTATTATTATTATTATTACTATTATTATTATTGTTGTTATTATTATTATTATTATTATTATTACTATTACTATTATTATTATTATCATCATCATCAACCACAGCAGCAAATACTAGCGATTGTAATGTGAGGAGAGTTGGAACAATCTGATATCTTTTAACAATTTTCAAATTCTCTGCAAATTTCGAGTCTAGCGGATTACGTGTATTATCGTCCTCCCCCTCCCCCCCCCCCCCCCGCCTCTTTTTAATGCTGGAAGACGGCAAGCAAGAGATGCTCATCATGCATTTTGTATGAGCTGCGAGTCGAATGATAATCTTTATCATAACTCGATGGAGCTAAATGGCCGGTGCCATTGCTCACATTACACTTTTCTTTGCATTCCTCTCACTTCGTTAAGTCTGCGTTCATGTCGCTTTTTTTTTCATTATTATTAAATATTCTCTCCATCTAGCCTTGCCATGATCCCTCCCCCCCCCCCCCCCCCCCCCCCCCCCCCGCCCGTCGAAGGAGTTGCTACCTCAATTTACCCTATAGTTGCTATGGACACGTGCTCCGGAGGCACATGTCGCTAGCTGGGACTACCAAACGTGTCGTGTGCATACGAGCGAGTGCGGGTCCGTCCAATCAATCTAGCGCCAAGGAGGCTGTGAATGGCTTCGCGGCTCACAAAAGGGCCCCAGCTCTTCCTGACACACATCATGCGCACATGCAAGCAAAGAATCTGAAATATTGATAAAATCAGCCGTGTCTTGCAGCAGAAATGGGTAATTGAAAAGCGATATGCATGTACCAAAGAGTAAGTGTTTTTTTACGAGAGAAGTGAGAAAAAAAATCAGACAAAAACGAGGAAAGTAGACATTAACAAAGTGATTGAAAAGATATACATTTATGATGGATTGTTACTCTCGGACGCTTCGACAGGAGAATAAAAAAGAAAGACAACAAAGAGAACAATCACATGACTACGCCATTTCGTTCTTATACAAGAGGTTACAAGAGCGTGTAAATCTTCAATTCGTACCGAAGAACATCGATTCCTATAGATTAGAGCAAGCAAAGAGATTTGCAGCTTCGATAGATCTATGTGCTTCTTCACACAACCAGACGACATGCACGTCAAATTGATATTTGAGATTGTTCGTATATTCATTTTTTTTTAATTTTTTGGATCCATGCCCGGTCTGTCAGTGATCCCATTACATTTTCCGACGTCATAGAAACGAGATAATAGTTTGCTTGCTCTCAAAAGAACACTCGAACAATTTTCGCTAAAAAAACGATAATGTATACGGGCCCTAGATATTGGAATGACCTCTCCCCCGAAATAACAAGCTGCTTGTCTTTATATTCCTTTAAACGCAAATCAAAAGAGTCTTTATTGAGTGTATATCTTGCAGAAACTGAATAATTGTAATGTCTTATGTAATATTGTGGTATGTTATTGTCCGATCAAACATTCTTGTCAACACGCTGCAGATTCCATTTTGGGTCTTGCTGTCAGGCTCTCCGAATTCATCATTATCAATTCCACATTCTACTTCGCTTCCCTCTCTTCCTCTTTCCCTCTTTCTCTCTCTAACTATCTGTACAGAGCTTGACGGCGGACACCAAATGGCTTGATAGCTGTAGGTATTGTTACTTCTTGTGTCTTACTGATCATATCCTGGCGATAGCTTTAATGCAACAACAGTTTATAGTGTATATACCAAAGTAGGCTTTATGATTATGCAAATCATGTTGTATTCCTGAAACCAATGATAGCTCGGTCACAGTAATAGTTCACATTTTAGTTTTTTTTTTTCTTATTTGGCACCCTTACATCATCTGGTCTAATCTACTATCCGTTCTCCGTTTCTTTTTCACAAACACTGATTACTCGGGGCTTACAGCCAAACAAGCTTGCTTTCATGTAGGTCCGCCATACTTTTCTTTGATCAACCCCATCTCGATTTCGAATTTGACCAGTTATTACATATAATTACTGTGTTATCACCATGTATATTGTTGTGTTTTGCACATTGTTTACAAGGTGAAAGAACTTGTTTGATTTCTGTGTAATGTCCATAAACGAGAAGTATGGAAATAAATGAATTGAATTGAATTGAAAAAGAGATTAGCCAAGAGGTCACAGGAGCGTGTAAATCTTAAATTCGTACATCGATTAGAACATCGATTCTTAGATTAGAGCAAGCAAAGAGATTTACAGCTTCGACAGATCTCTGTGCCTCTTCACACAACCAGGTGACATGTACGTCAAATTGGTATTTGAGATTGTCCCTATCTCTGTGCATTTGGATCCATGCCCGAACTGTCACTGATCCCATTACATTTTCCGACGTCATAGAAACGAGATAATAGTTCGCTTATACTCTAAAAAGAGACCCCATTGCTCTCGATGAGATAAGATGTACAATAGTATAATATAGGGTCCTACTCATAAGTTATCTGGTATACGTGCATGCGGTTAAAAGGGGGAGCTTCGAAAGCGTAGGTTTAAGATCAAACATTTGCAGATTTACGGAAATTTGGAATTTGCCACATACTTAAATGATTTTGTTAATTTAACGTGTTTCCCTCTATAGGTGTGAACTCTGCGACAATTTCTGATGTCATAATATAGTACAACGTGTCAGTGAAAAGAAAGAAGGATCCCTTCTTTTGTGGGGGGGGGGGGTGGGGGTCTAACTGCATGCAGCCAACCTCGCCAAAGTCAAAGGGATAAAGGGATGGGGCGGGGGGATGAAGTGCTTCGATTGGGATATTTCTACTTACACAAGGGAATTAACGCACGGTTATATAAAACATTTTCTTTGACTTTGCCCATTTTTCCACTTTTATGAGTTCGACTTAATAGAGGTTGACTGCATTCTTTTTTTTCCCTGGAAAAGCAAAAAGACGATTTTTTTTTTCCACATGACTTGGTACGTGAGTGTGCTCCGACAAAAGCGAGACTGTAATGTGTGATAGTACAATGGCATAGTCCATGCATACTTAATAAGCAGAAATAATTCAACCATGTACTGTTGCAGCCTGCTTCGCAGTATACTGTACTCAAGGCAAATAAAATCTTGCGTGCAAGCCACTACTCAAACGAGAACCTGCATAATGTATGTACTTTCCCTCCTCCCCCGCTATCTCCCTCCTTCTCAAATCCCCTCCCTTTATACTCACATTATATATCTCCCCCTCCCTCCCCTCTCTGTCCTTCCTTCTCTTCCAGCCCCCCCCCTCTCTCTCTCCCTCTCCCTCTCTTCCACGACTTTCTTTCATTGCACACAATCAATATCTTGTGCCTGATAGCACAGATCAAACTGTTTTTATGTATTTTTTTTTTTTATTGAGAGCTCTTTCCGATTTTTATACTATCTGGAGTTATCAATGTGTATGCTGTAAAGTAGAATACGCCCTCAATAATGGTGAATTGGAATAATGCAGCAATATCATAGTGGATATCCAAGGAAGTAAACTACCTCCTTTGATATTGTTAGAAAGCATCAGTAAAGTTTGAGTAAAATCGCACGACTGAATCGTATTGAATTGAACTGAATTAAATTGAATTAAATTAAATTAACTTAAATTGAATTGAATTGAATTGAAGAAAGGTATTTCATTTATTAATATCCATTGCAGCTCGCAGGGTAAACTGCGGGCATTTTACACTAATGAGCATGATTACTTAGAAAATATGTGCAAGGTAGTAAAAACACATAGCAGCAAAGCAAAATTTTGGATTTACAATTTTTAACACCACTATTCCCATTACCATACTAATCAGTTTATCACAATAAGTTCGCTATAGTTTGTAAATCAGATCTCTGAATAATAATATATCATTAGAAATAATATGTATAATTATATACAAAATATGTACAGTATGTATATTTGTCAAGACTCCTGAAAAAGGCGGAGGCCGCTGAAAATTTGAGTCGAATAAACTCATTCTTTATTGGCTAAAATGTATTACCAGTTTAATTCGTCATTATATACATATATATATATATATATATATGTTGCGAATTCACGTATTGGCTCCAATTTAACGAAGAATAAACCGGTAATGCAATATTTCGCCAATATAGCGTTTATTGAGCAACTCAAATTTATATATATATAAATACACACATATATATAAACATATATATATATATATATATACATATATATATATACATATATATATACATATATATATACATATATATATATATATATATGTATAAACCCCACAGGAAACCCCACATATATATGTATATATATATATATATATACATATATATATAAACACACACATATATATATATATGTATATATGTGTGTGTGTGTGTGTGTGTTTATTATATACATACATATGTGTGTTTGTTTATAAATGTATATATATATATATATATATATATACCACCCATGCGCATATATTACAATATCTTCAAACTACCATTACACCACCCAGATACATATATACACTCAATCGTACACGCGAATTAAAAGAATCCTAATTTGCAATGTGCAATGTATTGCTAGAGGAGACACCATCCGTTTTTGGTTTAGATTAAAAAGGAAAGAAAACTTGTTCCTCTGAGGAGTGAATGACGAGCAGAATTATCACCCTTCCCAACGTGTATAACCAAAGCAACATGTATTGTACCAATGTATGTTTCTGGTCTGATTAGAGATATAGCTGTCATTCAAGTCGCTCAAATGCCTTTACACATAATATCGTATCATTCAGAATAAAGAAAATGTTTATATCCTCTGCAGATACTGCGAGTGCTATATATGATTTCGCTGACCTTCCTTACCAATGTAGTACATCGTTGCTGCTAACAAGCTTCCTTTGCTGCGACAGTTTGTTTCAAACCTCATTACCACACACTGATTGTAACATATTTCTCTCTTGACCCATACATACAGACACACAAGGAATACCTAATTGATTCATGCCAGAACACATGGCCACTGTCTGGTTTGGAAGACAAAAATAGAAAGAAAAACCCCACAGGAAACCCCAAAGTGAGGGACTGTTTTCGTCCCTTAAAAGTGCCGTTTAAAGCTCTGTATATACGTTGATACAAAAAATACAAGACTTCATATTTCACATGTCACAGAACATTAAAAACAATCGAGTATTGCAATCAGACTAAATCAGAAAGGTGTACTTGAGACTAAGATATTCTGGCAGATGAAAAAGAACGTGGAACATTTGAGATAAATTCAGTAATGGACTTTAGAAAACCCAAAACAAACAGACAAACAAATAAAACATATTCTGTATACATCAGTTGTATATTCCGGGGGTGTTTCGCAAAGCTGTTCTTAAAATTACGAACTTAAGAACGACTGGTGATCAGTTCTGATGTGCCATAACTATCAGAATTTCAATAATTCAGCACAAGAGCTGATCACAAGAACTGATTAAAAAGATGGAAATTTCTACATATACGAGTAGGGTACGAATGGACAGAAGTATTAAACCTAAACTTGTTATTAAACGATGATGGAAGTTGATCATGAATATATTTAAACATAATTACTGCTACTTGAATAATATTCAAATAAAAAACCTTTAATGTTCTATGTTCATGAAATAAAGAATCAGTATGAGCCAGGAAATGAGATCCAGTACAAATACGTATAGCTTTCTTTTGTAAATTGAAAATATAATTTATTTTGGTAAAGCCGCAAGTTCCCCATACAATATTACAAGAACTTATATGGTAAGAATTAAGGAATTCTATAATAAAAATAAAGTTGAACGAGGGAGAAAAAACTTCAGCCTGGAAATGATCCCTATATTTTTAGAAACACGTTGTAACATGATACAAATGCTCATTCCAAGTCAAAGTTTCGTCTATACTTTCAGAAATTTTGAATTTGTTTTCTTTTCTAATGAGATATCATCAATGTTGATATGTATCAGCGTATCTGCATTTATGAGAATGAAATTTGAAATAAATGAAATGAGTCTTTTTTACATTAAAAAAAAGTTGATTAGACTTAAACCACTTTGATACTTGACTAATTTTCAACATTTAAAGTATCATTTAAAATCTTAAGATCTTTATGAGAATAAAATATGTTGGTATCATCAGCAAATAAAACGAAAGAAAGAAGAGAGGATGTATTAATGATTATCATTGACATAAAGAAGAAATAATAGTGTGCCCAGAATTGAACCTTGAGGAACGCCACATTTGATTAAAAGGGGATCAGATTCAAAAGTATTAAAAGTAACATATTGTCTTCTATTAGTTAGATAATCTTTAAACCATAAAAGTGCTTGACCCCGAATACCATAATGACTAAGTTGGAGAGTAGAATAGAATGGTCGAGAGTGTCGAATGCCTTCCTCAAATCACAAAATATACCTGCAACGTGTTCTTTATTGGCAAAAGCACTCGCAATTTTATCATAAATTTGTATCAGTGCTAAAGTCAGTTGAATAATTCTTTCTGAAACCATATTGATTTGGAATAAATAAATCATATTTAGTAATAAATTTCAGAAGTCTACTATAAAAAATTTTTTCTAAAATTTTGGATATACTAGGCAACAAAGAAATGGGCCGATAATTGCTAATTTTATGAGGATCATCTTTTTTATGAATAGGATTAAGTTTGGCTATTTTCAGTAAATCTGGAAAATTGCCTTGTGATAAAGAAAGTTTAAGTATATGAGTAAACGGTTCTGCGAGTGGATAAACTATTTCTTTGAGAAGCGTCATACTTATTTTGTCAAAACCACAAGATTTAGAGCTATCTAAAGATTTGGTGATATTGATAATTTCAATAGGAGTTGTTAGGTTGAAATAAAAAGACTCGCGATTTTGGTCAGAGAGATAATCTGTAAAATGAGCAGAAGTATTGGTAATTTTAGTAGCAAGTTCCGGACCGATATTGACGAAAAATGAGTTAAATAAATTTGCATACGTATTGGGATCATTTATCTTGATGCCATTTAATGTGATATCATCCGTTGGTGGAGAATCGGACTTTTTACCTATAGGACCTCTTTGATCAATTTCCATGTTGCATTGATATTCGAAGAGACCTTTTTTATTCTATCAGAAAATTATTGTTATCTGCGGGATAAGCGAATCAATTTTGTCAATTCATTTCGATAAACTTTATACATAATCAAATTAAATTCAGTTGGGTTACGAATATGTAATTTATACAATATATAACTTATATAATACTTATATCTACACAATGTATTAAAAGGATCCTAATTTGCAATGTGTTGTTGAAAGAGACACCACCAGTTTTTTTTTCTTTTATTAAAAAGGAAAGAAAAGCTGTTCGTCTCAGGAGTAAATGAAGAGCAGAACCATCCTCCTCCCCAACATGTGCAACCAGCCCAACAACTATTGCCAATGTCTCTATATTCTTGTACAATCCTCGTGTATTATCTCTCGGTCTGAGTGATAATTCATAGTTGTATGCCTTTATACATAAAATTGTATCAACCAGAATAAAAAATGTATAGATTTCCTCTGCAGATACTCCGGGCGCTAGGCCTGATTTCGTTAACCTTCCTTACCAATGTACCATAATATACATCGTAACTGCTAACGAGCTTCCTTTGCTAAGACAGTGCGTTTTCACTAAACCATATCATCACGCTGAATGTAACATATTTCTCTCTTGACCTATACATACAGACACACAAGCAGAGACTCCAACCCCAAGCACCTTCTGATCTGGAGATTCTCCCGCCTGAAACCCCTGGCAAACGGGAGACTCCTAGTTTATGTGTGCGAAGCGCGAAGTTCATTGAGATGCTCTAACATGGTGCTATCTAAGGCTTATTTTTTCAACATACGATAGCAACAAGTAAGAAATCCTTTAAAACGGGAGACAGTGAGCCAGGGCGGGAGAAATTAAATCTCAAGCGGGAGAACGGGAGATTTTGCAAAAATGGGTTTTCGGCGGGAGAGTTGGAATGGCAACTGTAGAAAGTTTGAAAGAAAAAAAGATAGAAAGAAAAAAAAAAACACCACAGAAACCACCAAGTGATTGAATGTTTTGTAAATTTAAAGTGCCATTCAAAACTCTTCACTTTACACAAAACTCTTTACACAAAACTTCATATTTCATAAATATGTCACCAGTATATAAAAAACGAGTACTGCAATCAGACTAAATCAAAAAGGTTTACTTGAGGCTAAAATATTCCGGCAATTCAAAAAAATAATCAAATATTTGAGACAAAATCAGTAATGAACATCTAAAAACAAATAAAATGTGAGTTAGAGGTAGAAACAACCAATGTAAAAATGTTAATCAGGATAAGCAATGTTAAGTATTGTTGAATATACAAAAAGTGAACAAGAGTTATACTAAAATTATTTCTATATTAAACCGTCTACAGTTATGGTTTAGTGAGAAAAATAGTAATATATATCCTTATATTTTAGGTTTTATCGCAAAATTTGTATATGGTAGGATGTTTTATGATACAATTGACCTACACATATACATAAAGTGTGATAACTCGAACATTTTTAAAATCACCTCTCCCAAGGTAAACTGCATCTTTGAGCCTCATTATCACACTGATTGTAACACATTTCTCTCTCGACCTATACATACAGACACATAAGGAATACCTAATTGGCTCGTGTCAGCACGCATGGCCACCGTCTGCGTTTGGAAGAAAAAAATAGAAGAAAAAAAACACACAGCAAACCCCCAAGTGACTGTTTTTTTCGGTTTAAAGTGCCAAAGATCTTTACTTTACATATACGAAAAAAAGATTAAAAAATAGCAGATCGTATAGTTGTGGTAATGTCCTAACTTCTGGTTTCTATCATTTTTTTTTAATGAGATAATGAGAAACCGTTTATGAAATTTGAAAGAGCATGTCGTGATTCCAAGGGAAATTCAATGTTTATTTGATGAAAATTGGTTTTGAAATGGCTGAGGTAGATATCCAAAGAAGAGCGGTCCTTATAAAATGTGGGACTTACCTTTTATACGATCGCTTTGTTGAGTTGCTTTGTATTTGGATGTCTCAGTCATTTCAAAACTGATTTTCATCAGATAAACTTTGAATTCCTCTTAGAATGGTTATGCTATGTCACTATTTCATAAGTGATTTCTTGGTATCTCGCAAAAAGTACAAAGCTCAATCCTCATCTCCACCAATACTATACTATCCCTTTGATATTGCTCTATAATTATACATGCAGGCTCCCCTGGTATTACTGTTACTTTGTAATACTAATATTAGTATAATATGTGTGTTACATCATACCAGATAATCACACGATCAAGAATAAGGACATTTAGTGAGAGTGAATAACCATCATGTCCATTATAACGAGAGCATGCAGGATATACGTACGGGCGGGTGAGAGCCTCATATCCGCTGTACATGCACAATGATGGATACTCATATACAGTCATGACAGTACAAAGACAAAATGAAGAGATCTTGGACGCTGACGAGTAGTTGCTATGGCAACTCTCAATTCAGGAATCCTTAGATGCGAAAGGGCCGAGAATATGGATCGATGAATTTCGCGCTCGAAGAAAAACACTGAATAATTCTCCACAGAAACGAGTGGGGAATAATCACATCGAATTGCAAAATGTGAGAAAGACTTCAGTGTTTCTTGTTTTGTGTTTCAATGTAAAACAACATGGTGTTCCTTGATTGTAGTATGTTGTTGTTGTTGTGGGTTTTTATTTTCTATCCAATCTTCTCAGGGGGTCTGGCGCACAAAGCTTTATGTAAATGCTTGATGCAAACTGCAGTTGTGTCTGTCGATACTCACGAGTGTATTCGGTGTGTATTTTATACGCGGAAACAAACAGTAGTAAACCCCTTTAAAATTGCACATTAAAGTGTGTTCATCTTCTGAATGGGGCACATTGTTAGGCCTACACAGAAACGCATCCTCATCAACCACAGCTGGCTATTTCTTACCAAGCTGGCACTATTCCAGCACGTGATGCTGTTCCCATATTTTGGTCACTTTTGTTTCCTCTGATATACGAATGAAAACTTCTCTTGCTCATACATTCACATAAGGGGAGGAAAAAAAAAACCCTGTTGTTCCTTTGCTTTCATCCCCAGTCTACGTATCTCTTCAGTAAATGTATAAAAAGAAAAAAAAAAGGTTAATCAAAAAATGTGCCATTACGTATAGTTGTAGATATCTTATATATTTTGCAGCATTACTTTTTAAAGTTCTCATGCCTGTTGCTGTTGATATCATAATCACTATTGATTTTTATAAATCATTATATCAATTAAAAGAACTTTCATTATTGAAATCATCATTATTACAGTTTCATAACACAGTTTAATTCTTATCTAAAGATTTTACCTACGCCTTACAAAAGCTTGCCAAATTTTCATGATTGCTGCTCGTTACCAGTGTGAAATCCAAAGTAAATTTATTCCCTAATAATGAAGAGAAATTGCGCACGTGCAAATCGACACATCACGCCACGACATTTATGTGCCGTGATGTCAGTGCTTTGTTAGCTGAGTAAACAACATTACTTGCATGAATGTGTTTCCCCGGCAACTGCGTGTCGTCTGCAGCTTGCGGAGACACTGCCAGGACACGTGCCTGTACCATATGGGCTGAACAGTTTCGAACGGGTAAGAGTGGTTTATAAGTTTTGCATCGTTAGTTTGCAGGTAGGGGCTGAGCAGGGAATGCTTATTGCTCAAGAAAGCAATACATTGCATGCATGCCACTTTTAGCTTGTAAGCACTAGTACACTGTAAAACATCGGTGTCAGATTTAACACCCCATGGGTGTTAAATCTAACACCGGTCAAACTTTAATAGCGGACCACACCCACAGGTGTAGAAAATGTATTGTGATGGTGTTAAAAAGTGTTCACCTGGCACTTCGTGGTGTTAATTTGACACTGTGGCTGGTGATATTTTTGACACTGCGCCAGAGTTAATTCAATAATGACACCGCATGGTGTTGATTTGATACTGGCGGTGTTAATTTCAATGGTATAACACCCGTCCAGCTTCAATAGGAGACCACACCACCTGGTGTTACTGTGGTGTAAATGTGTTTTCACATTTTTCATAAATCAAGTACTTTATCGGAAAATTCTTTATCGTCTTGTTGAAGTTCAAAATTAACAAGAAGTACAGTAACTAAGAAACTGTTTAAAAAAAACAATTTTATATTTTGAAATGACACCCGGAGGTGTTAATCTAACACCATGAATGAGCACCGGAAATCTAACACCAGCTCGGTGTTTCATATTTAACATCGGACTTTTTGCAGTGTACTAAGCAGCTAGGCAATCTAAATGGGATCCTTTCGTTCACCCAGTGACGAGCTACGACAGCTGCTTGGTAGATATTATACACGTACTACGTAATCTGACACAATTTATTATCCCGCGCTTTTCCGACCTTTTTTTAACCCGAGGCCCACTTTGCCTCTATACAAAGTTTTTCGAGGCCCAATTACTTGTGTACCTGAAATACAAATCTTATAGTTTAGAAATATTTTAGTCTACTACTACTGCAACTAGTACTACTACTACTACTACTACTACTACTACTACTACTACTACTACTACTACTACTAACAACAACAACAACAACTACTACTACTACTACTACTACTACTACTACTACTACTACTACTACTACAACTACTAAGCTACTACTATCAGGAATAATAATGATAATCGAGTTAATAATAATAATGATGATAATGATAATGATAATAATAATTATGATAATAATAAGATACTACTACTAATAATAATCTAAACAATAATAATACAATAATGATACTACTAATAATAATTGTTATTATTAGTATTATTATCATTAATATTATTATCATTACCATCATTACCATTTTAACGCAGTGGTTGAGAAGAACTGCCATATAGCTATAGCATCTTCAATTTACTTGCTTCATTTCTATATGAAAATTAATCTTCGCAGATTTTTTTTCTCTCAAATAGCATTAACAATGATAAAACAACAAAACGGCACATAATAACTCTACATGCACTTGCACCCTAACTCACTGTTGCACTGATGAATTTTGTAGCTACCCTATTCGGTTACACAATTTGATATCTATCAAATGATTTGTAAAAAAGTATGATAAACTATTTGCTCATCCAGAGACCGCCATCAAATTCAAGCTTTAGCTTATCAGATGCCGGTCTCCTGCATTTTGTATGTATTAACTCGATTGAATAATCAATGATTTTCCACTTGTTTTTTTGTATGACTATAATTTCACCTATACAATATTTCATTATTGGTACATTAGGACTATATTTCTATTCATCTTGTGTTGGATGTGATATGTATAGTATTGACAAATTGTTTGTAATGTTGTATAATATACTTTGTGAAAAATGCAGAAATAAATCAAATCAAATTAAATCAAATCAAATCAGTTCATCTCATCAGAATTCACTGTTCAAAACGCCAAAAGCTGAATTCGTTTTGTGAGGCTTGGGGAAGGCTTAGACAATTCGGCCGTGAGATTTTCATATATAGGGTGCGACTTTGGACTCTGGAAACTTTGAACTTTGTACAAACATTTGACATACATGAACGTGACAACGGGAGGCATGTGGCGGCTGTCACGAAATCGCGATAAAGATAAATGGTATGCACACGAGACTGGGGAATGCTCGGAGCGTGATGTTCTTTCTCACTTATCCTGCTCATACGAGTGACAGATCTCCGATTTATTTCTGCACGTGGACGCCGTATCAGCTTATCTACCTATAGCAGTGGCGGTTAAATGCACCATGTCCAATGAAATGAATGAAAGTCCAATGTAGGTCACCTTCTTTGATTGGCGCCTGTACGGCTAAATGATTTTTTTTGTCGTTACTTTAATTATGTGTGTGTGTGTGTGTGTGTGTGTGTGTGTGTGTGTGTGTGTGTGTGTGTGTGTGTGTGTGTGTGTGTGTGTGCTAGTGTGTGTGTGTGCTTGTGTGCGTACGTGTGTTCGTGTGTTCGTGTGTGTGTGTGTGTGTGTGTGTGTGTGTGCGCTTGTGTGCGTGCGTGTGTTCGTGTGTGTGTGTGTATGTATGTGTGTACGTGTGTATCAATTTACATTATGTTCTTTTTTTTTTCTCGAGAAACAATTAATGGTCTGAATGTGCCCAATTGCTAAGAGCAAACTATCCTGTCCCCGTTTTGCCGGCATTTTGAGAGAATTATGTGCGTTTAAAAAAGAAAAAAAAACACGAATTTCATTTTATTTTGGGTAAAAAAGAGTCATAATGTAAGATTGACATTATTCTGTACAATGTTTGTGTATATTGCATTGTGTCTTTGTATAATGATTTGTTTTTGTGAATGTGAAAATCAATGTGAATTTTGTGGTATTGAACGCATTTCGAGAAAAGATTTTTTTTTAAAGTGTGTGCGTGGGTGAGTGTGTGTGTGTGTGTGCGCGCGTGTGTGAGTGTGTGTATGTGCGTTCAATTAGCTCCACGATTTCAAAGGCACAAACTAATTGCACCATACAATCGGTATCAACGATAGAAGGCTCACACCTGTAAATATCATGGAATATGAAAATAAATGAGGAAAAAATGATTAAAAATCAGAAAGGGTGGCAGAAACTGAGTAGCTGCAGATATTGATTATGAATTCCTCTGCAAACTTCATTTCGGTTGGAAGATGAAAGTTTCTCTCATGGAATTCGAAGGGACTATATTTGGTTGGGTGCATGTACAGAAAATATGTGATTTTTTTTTTTTTTTGAGTGACAAGAACTCGTAGTCTGGCTTTGCGAACCCTAAAACGGAGTTTGAGCTAAAGAACCCCCTTAGAAATTTGATGGATGATGTATACCTCACTTTTTCAGGCTAGTGAAGATAAAATACCTCATTTCTCCCAGCTATTTTACATAATTTTTTGCATTTTGAATTTTAACACACGTCTCCATCGGGAAATATTTACCAGTGTGAGCTTGGAACTAAGCAAAACATACGCGACTGTAACCCTTGCCAAGAGATGGCGCTCTTCTTCTTCTTCTCCTGGTGAAGCCTGCCTCCTTCAATACGCTGAAAATTATTGGAGACTGTGCTATTTACTTTATAGTTTATTATACAGATATTTACAAGCACATAGCAAAAAATATGAAGAACAAAGTCTAGACATTGTGATCAACCGTTAGTCGGTTTCAGAATGCTCCCTCAGATGGTGCTGGAACAATTTCCAAGGACAGAGAATTCCACCTCCTTGCATTAACCGTTAAGTCTCTCCCAGACTGTTACTCGCTCACACACACACACACACACACACACACACACACACACACACACACACACACACACACACACACACACACATATATATATATACATATATATATATATATATATATATATATATATATATATATATATATATATATATATATATATCTAATAATAATATATGAAGAGTTTGTTTGCAAAAACCGATAAGTCCATATTTGCTTCTTTTGACAATAACTTCAAAAAAAAATGTAGTGACCAATATATCATTTAAAAGATATTATTTTGTACTTTATGACAGAGACCATACTTCAAAATCTTCAAAAATGGACTTATCAGTTTTTGCAAACAAACCCTTCGTATATATATATATATATATATATATATATATATATATATATATATATAAAACGAAGGATCAAGAAATAAACCAGTAATGCATTATTTCGCCAATATATAAGAAAGAATGAGTTTGAGATGCAAGGGGACAAAAACTTATTTTTGCTATTACATTCATGTCTCTATCTCATTCTTTCATTTTTTCTTATATATTTGCAAAATAGTGCAATACTGGTTTATTTCTTGATTCTTCGTTTTATTGGAGCCAATACATGAATTCGCATCGATATATATGTATATATATATAAGAAAGTTCACAATTTTTCCATCACATATTTTTCATAGAAAATTTTGATTAAAATCATTGTGTCATAATATATACCACATGAAAGATCATTTAATTGGCTATCAACCTGGTACGTTAATACAAAGGGAATTTTCATGCATGAGTGAACAGTGTGATTTTTGTTATTCAAGACACAAAAGTAAAAATTGCAAATATTGACATTTTGTCGTTCATTTGCAAATGCCCTTCAAGGTAGCAATGATAACAAAAGACCAATTTAACACACTGAGAGACATGAATGAATAGCAAAAATAAGTTTTTGTCCCCTTGCATCTCTTTGTATCCTCAAACACAAAGTGAGAAACTAAAGGGGAAAGATAAGAGTGATGTCCAATCTAACTTCAAAATGACACAGGGAGTAAGCCACAAAGGTGATAAAATGGATTTGCTTTCTTCATTTCATTCTTTTATTTTAGGAATTGAAGAATTAGTGAGACAAATTCAAGAACCAAATATCATTTTCAAAGTTCTTAATTTGACAAAACATTTGAAATTTCTACCATTTTTGTTAAATTGCCTCTTTCATGCCATTTGATGTTGGACATGACAGAAGATTCTTAATTTTTCTGGGGTTTTTTTCGCCTTTCTTTATCTTTGCAGGCTACAAAGTCATTATAGAGATCATATGATAATTTTTGAAACTTGATTTGTATTTTTTGTTTTGAATATTGTCTTTTGCTGTCATTGTTACATGGAAGAGCACATATATAATATGAACGACAACTTGTCCATTTTTGCATGTTTTACTTTTGTGCTTTGGAAGATAAAAACGAATGTGTTCACTCATTTGCAAAGTTTGCCTTTTTATTGACCTACCAGGTCGATAGCCAATTAAATTACCTTTAACACGGTATATAGAACATTAATATTTATTCAGATTTTCTATGAGAAATATGAACTTGAGAAAGTGCTTTCTTTCTTTCTTTTTTTTTTTGCTGAGTGTATGATATACATGCTGTATATAGATACTGTATATATATATATATATGTACCAGTACATATAAATGAAGAGTTTGTTCGCAAAAACCAATAAGTCCATTTTTGAAGATTTTGAAGTACGGTCTCTGTCATAAAGTACAAAATAATAGCTTTTAAATGATATATTGGTTACTACATATAAAGGTACATTTTTGAAGTTATGGTCAAAAGAAGCAAAAATTTTCTTATTATTCTCTTTATTTTTCTTGACCTTTAATCGCAAATATCTCCATTTGGCAAATATGGCCTTATTGGATTTTGCGAACAAACTCTTTATATATATATATATATATATATATATATATATATATATATAGTGATAGTTCTTGACAAAGACATCTTACACATATTACCAAAATAATGTCTTAAAGTACCAGGTGGTAGGAACAAGTTCAGATAAGTCACAGATAATCAAGTCAGTAGTCACATGGAATGATAGCTTTATTTCCAATACAAAAGCTGGAAGTCGAAGCTCACAAAGTTATGGCACATTTGATATGAATATAGCATCGATAATCACATAGACACAAAAACTGTTTCTCTAAGTGTATACAACCAAAAATAAATCATGAAAAATTAAAAAAGAAAAAATGATGTACTTTGACATACAAAGAAAACAACAAAGTAAAAAACACACAAAGTAAACACAAAAAAGACAAATATTTGCAACTCTGGTGAGATTTTCTTTATAAGGCAATATCTAATATGGTAAAATACAAGAACTTGAGGCCTGTTCAGAGAATTTGGATCAATGCTTAATTGTATCCATTAATTCCTGGCTAACATAAAAGTACATGTTGTACTCCATACATTCGGCCACTTGAACACTGTATTTTGTCTTTAATATCCTACATAATTATTGTTGATAAGGAAGCAGTGAAGTCTAATGTGAATCCCTCTTTAAAGGGGAGTGGAATCCATTTAATGTGAACTCAGTGATTGCAGTGATATTAATAGAACACATCAGGAAAGTTTGAGGAAAAAATTGGACAATCCATTAAAATGTTGAGATTCTAGGTGTCGGTACTTCCATACAGCTGGATGAGACTACAACATTCAGACAAAGATATAGGCCTAAAGAATATATAAAGATAATTTAGCATATTTTCATTTACTAGCACAATCAAAAAGCACTTGACTCACCTCTATGAGGAAAAAAAAAAGTGAATTACCAATAAAATATGATATCAGTATCAATGGGAGGGATTGCATACTGTTCATAAGAAATTACAATTTTTGATATTCTCTCGTTATTTTCTTTATATAATTTTCCATGCATGATGTCACAGGCTGCTGAACTCTTCTCACTAAGCAATGACAGCCTTTTCATCCAGTGATAGCAGCATCAAGACATAAAATTCATTTGAACTTTAACTTTAAAGGACAAGTTCACCTTCAGAGACGTGTGGATTGAGTGAATGCAGCAATATTACAAGAACACATCAGCGAGAGTTTGAGGAAAATCGGACAATCCGTTTAAAAGTTGTGAATTTTCGAAGTTTCTGCTGAATCACTGCTGGATGAGAAGACTACTAACTATAGTAATACAGCTTGTGATGTCACATGTGTACAACGATATAAAGAAAGTATAAGGAAAATTCAAGATATTTTCACTTTTCTCGCATGATAAAAGAACGCTTGACTTCCCTCTTTCAGAAGGCAAGGGGAATAATATTACCCTATTAGGATATACACTTGTACATACATGTACATTGTACACTGTATAACTTATTGTAGAAGTTGAAATTTTATGCAATCAAATTTTCACACAAAGTCCAACATGATATATTTCCTACGTTCTTCATTTTGCCGACTGTCTACATGTTGTTAATACTACATTGTAGTACGTGTAAAACCTGACATGGACACAACAGAGTAAATAAAATGTTTGTATGCTTTTACTTTGTATACTGCAAATAGAGCGCTTGTATGTTTTTGTTTTTGGATTGATGTCATGATGTGCTAAAATGTTTACACTGTGGAATATTCCGTACTTAAAGTAGTCTAATGATAATCCAATAAAATACAACTGATATTTGATAGAAGAAATCACTTGAATGTTCAAAACTGCTTTACAGGATGTGAAGCTCAAGTACCAATGTTTTATTGATAGATAAACACTCGCATGCAATGAAAAATGAACATCCTCACACATCAAAGACCCTCTTTCCACCATATATATTAAATTGACATAAAAACAAAACTCTGAAATGATCCAAATAGATGGAATAGAAGGACAACAGGCTGTAATAAACTGATGAATTCAATAAAGAAAAAAGAAAGGAAATGTCCTCCATTGTTACATGCAGATGAATTTCACAGGATTTGATGTAAACGACAGTTTAGCTTAAGTTCCTTTTATTGAGCCTGTAATCCCTTAGTGTTTCTTTACCTTCACTCAGAGCAGACATCCTCACAAAAAACAAACAAACAAACAAACAAACAAACCAAAAACAGCCAGTAACCACAAACGTTGATCACAACTACTTATAATACACACATTAGAAATATTTCACAAGCAGCAGACCCCTTAGAATTGGTTGCAATGGACGGCTCATCATATGAGAAGCAAAAGGATGCTAACTCCACAAACTCTCCAGTGCATCTGCACCCTTTTGCACCTCAAACCTCTGTGACATGTAAATCAAGTCTTTGTGGCCACACACAGGCAGTATTATAATGTTTATTGCACTTCTTAAGCACTCACCTTTTTAGCTTATTTTCTTCTTTTTTTTTCATTAAGTAGATATATCCCAAATGCACAGCAAGCAATCGATTGTTGTATAAGAGATCTTTCCAGAAACGGCGGCACAATAGAGGCACTCTTTTGAAAAATTACTTTCCCTATACAGATTATATTCACGTACCATTTCATCCATAAACCACAGGAAGATATTCAATGTTTATAAATCAATTTGCAGCACTCTGGGAAAAGAAAGATATATAATAATGATAATAATTTATCAATCCTGCATATAAAAAAATAGTACCAAAATGACAAACACAGCAAACTCTTATGCAAAATATATTCAGCATACTTGAGCAAACCATTATGTATACTTTGATGTTGTTCCCTTATTCAGACCAGATTACGTGATCTATAATGATAATATTCAAAGGCAACTCTTATTATGCATTTACCAATAAACTGTGCAGGGTTTCCTCCTCACACTGTTGTTGTTATTATTTCTCATTTGACATTGTGAGAACCAGATTTAAAGACATTTTTTTTTAATATTTGCTGTGAAATTGCCCGTAACTAGTAAAGTTTCTTCTCACTTGTCCAATCAGGGCTGTCCCTTACTTCCAATTCTCAAAATTCTAAAAAATTGGAACGTTATCATAATTGTCTTTATCAGAAATTCCTGCAACTGCCCTTAACCTTATCAGAAATTCCCTCAACTATCAGAAATTGTCTGTAACACTATAATTGTCCTTATCATAATTGTCCTTATCAGAAATTCCTGCCAATTAAGGATTAGAATGAGGGTGGGGCCACAGTATCCTGTTGGACTGCTTTGGACTCAATGATGGATGACAGGTACTGGTCAAGCAGGTGCTTGGCCACCTGCGATACCTCATTTTCTTGCATCGTCCCACTGGCGGGATGGTCCAGCCTGACCTGGTGGAGGGAATCTGCATCCATCCCCCTCAGCTCCGAGAGATGGATCGGGGTGTTGCCCATCTCAAGTTTGCTCCTACTCTGGCTCTGATTGGACGTCTTTCCCAGGAGCACCCACTCGTTTCCGGTGTCCTGGCGGCTGCCTCCGTTTGTGGCCCGCCTCTCTGACCGTCTCATGGCCTCTCTAAGCCGGTCGGCCCGCTGGGCGCCTTCGCCGTCCAGACTCAGGCCAAACTTGGTTGAGACATCCCGGATGAAGCGGGTCACTTCGTCGAGGTTGCCTGCGTCTTTCGCCTGAGACTCCTGTGACATACAACTGGAGGATTCAGCTTGGTCCGGCCCTGTTTCTTCAAGATCGGCGATAATATTCTCCTGCAAGTTCTCTTCTTTGACAGCACTTTTCGTCCCGTTTGCCAAACTTTTAGACTTTCTCGGCCGCTTTGATTGTGAGCCTGTTTTGGTTTTTGATGCTTTCTTTCCTGTGTCTTTCTGGCCTTTGTCCAAGCCACTGGACATTCTGGGCGATTTCTGTGAGAGTCTTTTCTCAACCTGTGAATCGCTGGCACTTCCTTTGACTTTGTGGATCTTTTGTGAGCAGCTGCCAAGCTCTCCAGTGCTTCGACTGGTCACAACCCCGTCACTGGAATGACCACTCTGACTGAGCGTGGTCTTGCTACGGCTGACAGCCACTGTGGATGGCTTTTTGCCCTTTGCTCGGGCCGGTTGAGTGAGGAAACCTGCACTCCGACAGAAGGCCATGATGCAGTGAAGATTGCCTCCTGTCTTTTTGGTCCGCCGTCGCTGGACTCCGAGGTGGCGTTTGCGGATGTTCATGTATTCAGGATTTTGGCAGTTCAGGTCTGTGCTGATGTCTTCCCATCTGTGGTAGGGATCACAGAAAAAAACAATAAAGCACTTCATGAAAACAGATACTATACCCATATTCATATTTGCCGCCTTTCTATTATGTAGTTCTGTACATAGAATACCACCAGTAATTCACTAATATTTCACTTCTGTGGTTATAAAAATTTACTCATTCATTTCATACTAACCTTTAACTGGTTCAGTATTGTCCTTTCATTTTTTTTTTTTTGTCAGTACCAACATAGCTTGAATATCATTGGCATTGAAACAAACCTGCAAAGAAAAGTACTACAATATTTGCTTAATGGATACAAGGTTTAACAACAATTCTTTTACAGTCAAATTTGCAATGCATATAGATACCAGATACTTAACTGGATATTTCTTTTCAGACATGAAATACTACATTTCATCTGTTGAGAGAGACAAGGACATTCAGGTTTCACTAACCCTGACGATTTCTGTCTGTACACATCTTGGATAAGAAGATGTAAGAATGAAATTCGAAGATACGTGAAGTCATTGTTTGCTTTTCTACAGATCACACATTGCACTCGAGATGATTCTTTTCTCAGACAGTACAGGAGTCTGGCTAGAGAACAGATCACAGTTTTAGGACCAGCTCTCGGGGCCAGGACTAGGACTTACTTGAAGCAGTGGATGCCAGGATGTCTCCTGCTGGGATCTCCAATGAGAATCCAGGTCTCTACCTCGTCTTGAGTCAAAGGATCCCTATAGGAATGTACAACAAAACAAACCAAACTAAGCTGCAAGTTGTGAACATTTTGCCTGGAACCCATGCATATTAGGTCCATTCTGTTTTTTTTTTTTAAACGATAAGTTCCTAATTACGTGGAGAATATATCCCTTGCTTTTATCTCCTGAAAATATTTTAGATCACTATGGCAACTGAATTGACATGACAAAAGGAATTCAGCCTCAATGCAATCATCCCAATTCATCTGGTAGTACTTTAATTCTATTGACTCATTATAACAAATGTATATAATGTACTTAGCATGCTTGCCACATTCTGAAATATCATCATTTACTAACTTTCTTCATACTACAAAAGGATAAATGATAAGCTCTGGATTTGTAATCAAGTGATAAGAAGTAATACTACAGCTTGTCCCAGATCATGCGATCAACTTTAGCATATACTCTAAGAGTAGAACAAGCAAATTCATTTGATGACAAAAATGTTTCCTAACCAGGCAATAAAAAATTGAATTTGTCATGTCAATGTTATACTCATATGGAACAAAATGACCAATTGGTGACAGTTCATAGTAACTCAACTTACAGTTTACAACTACAACTATCAAGTTGTTCCAAACAAACTTGGTAACTTTTATTACACATACTCTTGGAAACAAAATCAAAAACAAAAAATCTCCTACCTGTAAGCATCTACAGCCTTCAGTGGAACATCCTCGAATCCAATCGGGCAGAAGTAGTGGTTGTAGCAGTGGTAGATGAATGCCATATTTGGATCCTGTTGATTACAAATAACAATAAGGAGTACACTATAAAATAATTTACAAACAACAGCAACAGCAACAACAAAAACAAAAACAATTCCTGGAAATGCAGAAATGCGTGTGATACAATAATTTTCATGTAGTTCATGCTCCTTTTGGCTAGCGCAAATTCTAAAACCAGCAAAAATATCTTCACAATTTCATCTGCACGTTCCAAATAGGTTGACAATTACGTAGTGCAAATTCAAGGACTCATGAATATGTTTTTGAGCTGCCCAGCATGAAAATATTTACATTTCCAGCATTACAGCAAGCAGCATGATGCAGCTATCATGAGCACTGTATCACTGCACCTTTGTGTCAGTATATCTGACATGTGTTTCAATTGTATGATTCTTTTGGCAATACTGCATTAAAGAAGAAATGAATATTACTCAGTGGAAACTGTTCATTTTTTTAACAAAATGCATGCTTGCAGCCAGCAGGGCCATTTTATATTTTTACCTCCGCCAAGGAAGGAGGAGGTTAAATCAGCGTTTGCAAAATAACTCAAGAAGTTGTGTTCGGATTAAAATGAAATTTGCATAAAAGGTCGATATTGACACGAGGAACACCTCATTCAATTTTGGTAGTGATCCAGGAATTTTTAAGGATTTTTAAAGGATTTTTCATCTTTTAGCATATAAGGTCAACGTACTTGAGGTTCAAGCTGCGCGTACTGGAGGTTCCCAGCCGCTAAGATCAGTAGGTATTGATAATGATTTCAACTTGTTTCAAATCATACTAATGATTCTCCAAGACAGCAAAAACAAAATGCCACATCTGCTAACATATGGCAATTCAGAAATGACAAATGTGGAATCCTGTTCCAAACTGAAGAAACGAAACAATAGAACTGTTGAACCATCTCTGGGAATAATCTTTTCTTGCTCTGACAAAGGGTAATTTAAGACAGTCTAAACATACCACAGCCACCAAAATAAACATGCCAGCCAAATATACCTTGCACGAGATTCTCCCTCAATGATTACCTAAAGACAAATTCACTTCTAGGTACATTATCCTTGATTGTTCACCATCCACAAAGCATGAATAGGAGTATTCTCCTTGAAGGGGAATAGTAGCAGTACTTAGGATTTGGGAGGGTGTAAGCTTGATGTATATAAAAAATGATGGGTTCTGTCAACTGCTTTCAAGAGAGCAAAGTTGTCTCTAGCCCTGATACATTAAAATATACCACATGAGTTTAACATCAACGGGGAAACTTAAGAAATGCTTGAATGCCAACCAACTAAAAAACCAGTAGTTAGGACTACAGTTTTTGATCCATGGCCCAGGCAGAATTAAGAAGGGGGAGGGGGGTGGTAGTATGAATGATTGTGGATACCTCATGAGGGTGGCGTTTCCGGTGAAGGGACCGAAGCGGATCTCTCCAAAGGGGGGCTTGAATCCCAGGACGGTGAGCGCCTGCTCCTGGGTTATGGGGGCCATGGTGCCCCCTCCCAGGGAGCTGAAGAGGTAATTCCAGCAGGAGACAAGGGAGGAGAGGCCGCAGGACTTGCTGTACTGTGGACGACTGATGCAGAACCTTGGAGATATGATGATTATAACAACAATCACAGTAATGATTACCACCACCATTATAACAATAATAACTATAATAACAACAATAATAATGAAAATGATAATAATAATAATAATGAAAATAATAATGAAAATAATAATAATAATAATGAAAATGATAATAATAATAATAATAATAATAATAATAATAATAATAATAATAATAATAATAATGATAATCATCATCATAATAAAAAAATAATAACAACAACAACAATAACAGAGGGGGACAGATAAGAGGCTCATGGATACAGCTAGGTCTTTGCACAAGAAGCGTGCCAACAAATAATCCTCTTGCAAATCAAATCAGCAGATGTAGGTGAACATGATGATAATAGTAACAACGATGATAATGATAATCTATATAATCCTGTCATGTGAGGCAAAAGCTGTATCAACGAAGTGGTGCCTTTCTAGTCTGCATACACGCCAACAAAAAAACACCCAAAACCTGACACAGAAACTTGCAGTTTGGTCTGATTCTATTTGGTCTGTTTTACTTCTTTTCTTCTTTTTGTGCTGTTTTGTTTTGTTTTTATGAAGAACTAATCAAGATTTAGACGTTCATGATTGGGAGTAGAGGTTCAGATCAGATGAGATATTGGAATTTACATGTAGGGTATTAAAATTTTGGATTTGGATTTGTACAGGAATGGGAGGAAAAGTGTATTTTTCACTACGGGTATGGTAAGAAAAGTCGTACTGAGGTTACTAAAGAGTACCAGACATAGATCTTGTTGAATAGGGGCAAATTGTGATTTTGAAGCACATTAATTGTCCTGTCTAGTCAAGTGAGTTCCATTATAACCTTTGACCTTGCTCATGCTCACCATCTGCTTTGATCCAGGCACTTTCTCTGGCTGAGTAGCTCTGTTGTTGTTGAGACCGCCGGAGGATCGTAAGGCGGCACTTTCTTTCCCTTGGATGAGGACTTCTGAGATGCAAGCTTTGAGGAGCCTGTCAAGCAAAAGAGGAGCAGATTTATGAAAATTTCTTCTGCAAGTGTAAACTTTGGGAAATGTGGCTTCATCCATGTGATGGGTGGCAAAGTTTGGAAGAGGTAGAGTTATCATGTAAGGTGTGAAACAGGAATAATCTAAAACTTCAAGCAAAACTGGCATTCACTGACAGTACATATTGTAAAAGTGGATATTTTTTCGCGCGACTAATTTTTCGCGCTTGGCCGGGCAAGAGGAGTTTCTCATGTTTTTTTTTCCCCGGAATCAAGACATCAGACACAGGAACATATGGAAAGCAAAAATATTTGTGCGCTTTTATTCTCGCGCTAGTTTCCAGTTGCGCCAAATGCGCGAAATTATCTATACTGCGAAAATTTCCACTAATACAGTACAAGGTAAGCATAATCAACACAGATGATACCTACTGAGGGGTAACTATGATTTCTAAAATTTATATTTTCTCATTATCTCATATCATTAGGATACCGCTTCAAATGTGAAATTCAAGTTAGACAAATAGCAAACTATTCTCCCCAGATGGCATGCTGAAAGCAGTATGTCTGGTTTTTATGTATGAATTTCTTGGAAGTGATAGGAATGGGTGGGGATCTGTATAACCAACTACTACAGAGGTAGAGGCACATCTCCATTGACCTTGTTTATTCTTGCCGAGTCTTACGTTTTGCGCCTCGCTTCTTGGTGGTTTTTGAGCTCCGTCAAATCGCTGACATCAATCTCCCAGGCCAGCACTGGGGGCGCCACATTCTCTGCTCCATCTACCTCGGTGGGAATCTCCTCATGAAGAACACTGCTAAATTGAGCTGGAACTGTTGGAGAAGATAAACAGGAAGATCATATAACATACACAGGTAGTGTAAGAAGTTTTTTTTGATGCCGCTCATCAGGTGTAGGCCCCTACTGTGTACTACATCTGCAGCTGTGGATTCCAGTGACTATGGTACTAATATATAGTAACACACTTTAAAGGGACCGTGTAGTTTTGGTTGAGACCTAATTTCAGGTTTCTAACATTTTTTGGTGAGATAATGTGAAACCTCCTATGAAATATGAAAGAGCATGTAATTCAACATTTATTTGATGAAAATTGGTTATAAAATGGCTGAGATATCCAAAAAGAGCGATTCTAATAAGGTGTGGGACCCACACTTTATTACGATCGCTTTGTTTTACTTTGTTTTTGGATGTTTTTAGTTATTCCAAACCCGATTTTCGTCAATAAGCTTTGAATTCCTCTTAAAATGGTGTGCTCTGTACTATATCATATGTGTTTTCTTGGTATCTCGCTAAAAGCTAAAAGCCCAATTCTCATCGCCACCAATACTGCACCATCCCTTTAAAACTGATGATCAGTCAGATACATCAGGATTTGAGAATATGCACGTGATAAGACATTTTCTATTTCGTTTGGTCAAAAGACTAGAAAATTCATGATTTTTATTGACATAATGATCGGTAAATATATATTGTGAGGGGATGGCAACTATTCATCAATTCACTATTTCACATGAATTCACACATTCTTATTGGCTGCTCGAGAACGGTTTCGTGAAAATTTGCGCGGAAGCCTCACAAATTCATAACTTCCTTAATGTTCTTCTTATTTTGATCAAAGACCAGGAAAATACTTAAGTGATGAGTAAGAGTTATATGTGCTTCCCCAGGCGAGTTATGCCTCAATAAATGGAGCAATATCAAGGTATAGAGAACATCAGAACATGAGAAGAACATTTTGCGAAGAAAAAAATAACATCATTTATAACGTCTGTATTTCTTAAAATACTACGACATTATGGAGTCGATATGAAAATTCCAAAAAGTCTTTTATCAAGAATCAAATCTAAGAATTTGATTTGATCTGATTGTTTCGTTCATTACTTTGTTCCTTCTTTCACTTCCTTTCATTTTGATTTCCGAGAACATTCGAAAGTACAAAGTGAAGATAGCAGAATAGTTCGTACTTTGACGATAGTAGCATTCACGTACTAGAAAGCGAATGGATTATAAATAGACAATTACCTGAATGACTTACCATTGCATTTAGGATATCACATCGAAATAATGCTCCACTGTTACTACTCTTGCTGTCTGGTCACAGATGACTTTTTAATACAATTAGCACGAGTTTTGTCGATGCTCGACGTGCAAAACACCTTCGACATAATCGATCACAAGCTAAATCCCTCTAATGCATGTATTTTGCTGTCACAGGTTGAGAATTATAATGGTTTAAAAGTTACCTCTTGAACCGGAAAATAAGAACTTCCACCGTTAAATGGCTCTTTGAAGAAACACCACAAGGGTACTTGGTGGACCGCTAATTTGTATATATACATGTATATATTATATTATATTATGTTATATATATATATATATATATATATATATATATATATATATATATATATATATATTATATATATATATATATATTATATATATATTATATATATATATATATATATATATATATATATATATATATATATATATATATATATATTATCATTTAGGTTAATGTTAATTATGTTCTCTCTTATAGAGACTACATCTTACTACAATGGTGATTCTTCATGATGTACAAGTCTATTGGGTATAGGCCTACGTTATACTCTGATTAAACCCAACAGTTTTTGTTACTTTTTATATAAAGAAAAACACAAACATGAAAACACGGATGGTAGGTAAAGCATTGAATCAGAAATTTAGTAATGACAAAATTATTGTTTTCATTATTGACTTGATAAAAGAATATTCGCATTTATCATTTGAAGGAGAGAATATGCAGATTAATTTAATCGGAGTCGCTGTAAATCGACGACAGACTGCAGTGGAATGTTCACTTTAGAAAAAAAAAAGTTCCCAACAGAATAACTGTATTACGAGCAAAGTAAAGTTTGTTTGTTTGTTTGTTTGTTTATTTGTTTGATGTATTTCTAAATGGTTTGGGTACGGGAAAAAAAAAGTTGCAGAGTTGCATTGGATTAGCGCCACCTCTGGTAGCAAGTCCGATGAGTATCGCTGGAGTGATCACTACACATATCGAAGGCTTCAGTATCGACCACACCACAGTGTACGTATATCGGTTTCGTGCGACAACCGGTAGAACCGGAAGATAGAGCAAGCACAGGGAGCGGAAGTGCAGAAAACTTTGGAGCCTGATGCCTGCCACTTTGGTTGTTGGCGAACTTTGTCTCCTACACTGCGTCAAACGAAACGAATTTCAACACCTCGCGAGAAAGGAACAATTTGTAATCTAGGAAGTATCACTAAATCTTCGTATCGTCTTTGCTGTAAGTACTTGTTTTTTCAAGTCTTGTACATAATGTTTAAAGTGAATACTAGCAGTTAACAAGTGTCTGTAACGTTAAACGTGTGACTGTGAGACCTTTTTTTTTTTGGTTGGTTTGTACTGCCCGCTGGTTGTGGGGTAGGGCAACTCTCCACTTGAGGGGAGCCGATGCCAGCGGCTTCGCGTGTAATCGCTAGGTTCGGTCAGTCTGCGACTACCTTAGACTAGTGACTGCAATTACTGCTAGCTCCGCGCTGGACGCTGGTGTACTGTTGTTACTCCTAAGAGTCCCAACATATTGTTAGTTTATAAATACTGCGTTAGTCGGTGTTTGTATGTTTTTGTAGACTTACAGTTGTTTTCCGTCTTGTGAATCCGAGGTTGCATGTCACAATGTATGTATTACCAATGTATGTAGTATCGCGAGTGTAACGTTAGTGTACTGTTACTGTTGTGTTGGGACAAATACTTAGTAAGGACAGAAGTAAATTAGCTGTAGACGTAGGGGTAGTGCATCATAGTGTATCGTTACAGTGTATGTGTAGGTCTAACAAGTGAGACAAGGGGTTTCTAAAATAGATTTGAAGGGTGTGTACAGTTCTGGTTGAGGTGAGGATTTACCTTTTAACGTTTTGCGAGATATTCAGAAACCACTATGTGTGCGTTCGAGCGCTCTCCTAAAGTGAACTGTACCGTACCGTACCGCGCTACAGGAGCGTTCGAATGCTCCTAAAGTGTACCGTACCGTACTGTACCGAGCCAAAAGTGGATCACTTCCCGATGTGCTCCAAAAGCGTACCAAAGCGTACCAAAAGTTCGTTGTAAACCATGCGCGTATCATGCGCATACGTCACAATGCAAAAACATCATTCTCTTTGTTCGGGACAGCTGTAAGTAGGTCAAGCGCAAGGTGAATGACCTTCTTGCTACAAACAAGCGTGAACTTTTCTAAAAATAACTCGAGAGGTACGCTTTCTCCACAGAGCATTCGAACGCTCCCAAACTGGCACAGTACGGTACGGTACGCTTTAGTTCAGTTCGCTTTGGTTCGCTTTAGAGCGCTCGAACGCACCCTCTGACATTATGAGATGCCAAAGAGCATGCAATTCTAAAAGGGGTAACGTTAGGCCCTATCAAAAGTTTATTTGTTGAAATTGGTTTTGAAATGGCTGACTAAAACAAGGTGAAACAAAGAGATCCTAATAAAGTTGTGGCATGTCGCCTTTTATTCATATTATTATCACTTTTTTGGATATCTCAGCCATTTGAAAACCAATTTTCATCAAATAAATGTTGAATCCTTCTTAAAATTACATGCTCTTTCATAATCATATTTTATAAGAGGTTTCTCATTATCTCACTTAAGAATGTTCAAAACATGCATCCCCACCTCAACCAGTACTGTACATTCCCTTTAACATCAGTTTTTTACAGACACGACCAGCGGCAGTTAGTTCCTCAACAAACTTGTTACTAGAAATAAATACTATTGTTAGAAAATCTAGTTCTACTAGATTCTAGTATCTTATTAATCTATGCAAAGGACACATAGGCTATTCCTATCTTCTTTTTTGTTGAGATTTTCATTTAAATGTCATCTCTTATCTCTAACACTCAGATTTACACATAGAATCTAGTCTTTGCACTTAATTCTTTTACAGTAACGCTGTAACTGTCTGCCTTCTTTTTAAAGTTGCCCACTCTTTTGCAAACTATTCCATTATCCATGCATTCTGGTCATGGATGTATAAAAATTACGCTTTATACATGAATTTCCTGAAATGTCATCATAGACCCTGTCTTCATCCTATGAAATGCTGCTACAATGTACATTGTCGGTCATGATGTCTTGAAAGTCTGGAGTTTAGCTGTATATCCTGTTCATGTTTTGTCAGGTTGTTTGGAGGCCATGTAATATTAATAGGTCATTTGTATGATAGATTCAACATTAATATGATTTCTGTTCTGTGACTTAATATGTAGGCCTAATTATGATTCTATTTCCAGAGGATGCTACATGTCAGTGCAGTTTAATATATGTTTCATAAATGTGTCTCTTTTTTATTGCTACAATTATTAATGACCGCAAAGTTTTTATATATTCTGTGGAATTTTAAGGAATAATTGGGTGTGACAAATATGGTGACTCATAGATTTTTGTTGGATTATCGCAGTATTTTTGCTCTTCAGAACCTGCACACATTTTTATGTGCCGTCTTATTTCATGTAACATAAATTTGTTTCATTCCCTATTTATGTCATACTCACACCACTTTGACTTTTATCATTACCCATGAAATGACAAGGTATGCTCATATTTGTCCTGCATATTGGTCTTTCAATTCATTTTTTTTTCTTTTTCTTTTTTAGACCTGAGGCTAATGTGCAATGTAGTGCATAGTTTTATGCATCTGTCGTTGATATGTCTGTTCCTTTGAGCCCCGGTTATATGTGACTTTCACTTTCATAGGAATACAATGTAGCTCTCAAGGGAGGATGATTCTACTTGATACCGGTACTAAATTATAAATCACATACAGTAGTACTGATGTGAGAGATACATTGTACACCTTGTAAGTGATGCAGTTGTCAGCAAGTATAGAAAAGTAGCGTCAGACTTTGCTGACTTTTATAGGATCAAAACATTTTTTTTTTTTTGGTTCCTCCATGGCGCTGTAGAAACAAAATAAAATCTGTCATTACAAGTCCACCCTTACTTGTGATCACGTAATGCTGTGAACTTCAAACGAGGGGGAAAATGTGCTATGGAGCACTCATTGGAGGTAATTTTGTCCGCTAATATAAATGTAAAACAAAATGTACAATGTATCAATGATATAGTCTACCCTGCGATGATAAATGTACTCAATGTGTGAGTCCTGTTTGATCGCACAATCCCAAATTAGCTTTGAGAGGCCAGCGGGTACGTTGTTCTGCTGACGTATAGTGACTTTGTCATTGCTGACAAATTAGGGAATCTTGCCAAGGATGAAGAGGCAAAGTACTCTATTTTGAACCATTTTTTTTTTTAGGGGGGGGGGGGGAGGGGTTGGTAGGATTTTTTTTTTCTTTTTAAATGTGAATAAAATGTTATAAAAACACAACAGTTACTAGCTTAGGCTAGAATGTACAGTCGTATTTCTGATTGCAAAGCACTGAAATACAGTGTAAACCATTCAAACTGCCTTCTCTACATTCAAAAAAGTAACATTGCAACCAGGGATATTGTTTGTGACCCGAATATGAGAGATAGTTTTAGGCCCGCTTACTCTTTCTGTAGCTTAAAAAGAAACAGGAAAGTATTGTGTCTATCAAATGATAGATGACATCATTCTTCTATTCTTTGCTTAAAGGGGTCGTATAGTTTTGGTTGAGCCTTAACGTCAGGTTTTTATCATTTTTTGGTGAGATAGTGAGAAACCTCTAATTAATATGAAATATGAAAGAGCACGTAATTCCAAGGGGGATTTAGTGTTTATTTGATGAAAATTGGTTTTAAATGGCTGAGATTTCCAAAACAGAACAATCCTAATAAAGTGTGGGACCCACATTTTGTTACGATCCTTTTGTTTTGCTTTGGATGTTTCAGCTATTCCAGACCCGAATTTTATCAAATAAACTTTGAATTCCTCTTAAAATGGTATGCTCTGTACTATTTCATAAGTGTTTTCTTGGTATCTCGCAAAAAAAAGTTAAAGCCCGATTTTCATCTCCACCAATACTCTACCATCCCTTTAACAGTCTAGAACATTTGGAAGAGATTGAAATACAATTTTCCCTCATATTTGAAAAATATGTCAGATTTTTCTTTTTTCAAGTATGCGTATGCACAAGTTCTACTACAATGTATGGGAAGTGTTTTTTGTTATTTTTTTAATCTAACTAGTAGAAATAAAGTAAGTTTGTGGCATGTCTAGCTCAGACTATTTAAGTCACACTTGAACTCACATCAGACTCATCAAAGGCAGGATGAAGAGGTTCAGCTCGCTTGAAATCATATCAGAGGAATAGGTATGCTGGCTGCTCCTCGATCAGCGAACAATCACCAGTCTGTGAGAAGTAATTTAATCGGGTATTCTCGTGGGGGCCGACCTCACCGCTGACCTCAACACTCCAGAGAAGTCTGACCTCCCTGCTCAGACTGGAGAGGAGCACTATTCAGAGCAAGAAGACCAGGAAGTGCCTGATGGGATGTGGTGTGAACCTCTCAAACCTACCAGCACAAATTTAGGCTTCATATACATAGGCCTCCCTGGCAGTCAGTTTATGAAGGAAATAGAATCAGGTTTTAAATTCATGGACCCCAAATTACAAGCAATTCTTCACATGATGATCTTCATTTTTCCCCTTCCTACTTTTTTCTTATTGTTTATAAGTTTTCAAGTAATATTAATACTCTTTTCTTTCTTGGTGATTGACAAACCAAACGATGATTACTATTGTGGTGTGCTTTCATTTTATGCAAGTGTAGCTTGTTTGCATGCAACATACAACAAACACTTACTGATTGCCAAAGCATAGTTTGAGTGGCTGCCTCAGCAGTGTTCTTGTGTACACAGCCTGTTTGTGTTTTTCACAATATCAAGGTCCAAGTGATTTAATTTCCGACAAAGTCAGTATGTAGGCCAATAACAATGGTGATAAATGGTTTTCTGGTTGATACCACAAGCAAAAGTCAGTCATGCTAGTCAAATCAAACATACAGAACGATTTGTAAGCAAACTGTGGCAAGGATTTTCGGGGTAAATGAGAGTTTTTCCATTTAGATTTGTGTACAGCTGCAATTGACTAAGTCATGGTATGCAGCCAACCATGAAAGTGCAGTAATAAGCTGGAGTAAAAGAAACTAAAACCAGTCATTTGTCAAACAAAAATGGTAAACAAATTGTTTCACGATATAACTCATAGGCCTACACACACACTAAAAAAAAAAAAAAAAAAAAAAAATTAAAGAAAAAATAAGCAAGCCATTGGCAAAGTGAAAGCAACGTCATTCCAGAAAAGATGATATCATAATGGACTGAATTGAGACAATGAGTAGGCCTAAACCGTGTACTGGTTTGCTGTGTTGAAAGTACATGTAAGGCAAATCAAAGCACTCATTTTTCTGCTACATTCACCATTTAGTACCAGCTATCGTTGCAAGTTTGAGACAACCTACATGAATTTCTATCCTGCAACCATGTTACATTTAGTGCATAATGCCTCTTACAGGATTGTACATTTACAGATCTATTTCAGCTTTAATAATGTGGAGGGATTACAATCTTAATATCAGTTGGGTTGCACCTGGTATAATTTTCAACAGTAAATGATTTCTTTGGCTGCTGTTATAAAGCAAATTGCCACCCCCTCCCCCCCCCCAAAAAAAAAAAAATGCAGTAAATCAGCTTACTTGACCCAAAGGGGAAATCATGATAATTTCTAGAAAATGCCTCTATTTTTAAGAGCTCCCTTGGTTATTATGTTATAATATTGCTTGCATAGAGTTCACGGGTGTTGTACAAAAAACAAACAAACAAACAAACAAAAAACAAACAAACAAAAAACAAAACAAATCAAAATAGTGTTATAAAGTTTGTTTATGTGTGTGACTTTGTGTAAAGGATTCAGCATTGTTTGCCTTTTAAGATGTGTATTCTATGATGTCTTTGTTACATGTCCTCAGGAACTACTGTATGATACACCAACCAAAGAATGTATTTTTCGATGTAAGGTGAATGAGTGATACATTATGGCACTTCATGTGGGAAGTAGTATGTGACGTCTGTCTCAGGCACAAAGGAGACTGATCTTTGAAGATGCTATGATTGGTGATGACTCATTGAATGGTTTCTTTAATGGGTCCTATCAAACTTCCTTTAATAGCGATCATCAAATATCTGAATGTTAGATAATTTGTAGCTGTTGTGTCACAGTGTTGACAGAACATTAATTCAGCACATGGGTATTTTCTCTGTAAGAGGCACTTCATCATAGTCAGTACTGGAGATATTTCTGTAGTTTGATCTGATATCATGGAAGGGAAAGGGAAATGTGAATTAACTGTCGAAGTATACACCAGAGACCCCTGCATGTACCCCATTGATAGGGGAAGAGAAAGTCCTGAATTTGCCATGATTGGCCAACCTTGCTTCCTAGCATGTTATGTTTGTGACCATACATAACGATCCTGGCATGTATTTATGTATAGGATTAGCCTGGTGCATCACACCAAAAGAATCCCACTCCCTTCTATTGTGTTTTCATTAACTGGTGTTACACTTCATTGTGTGCACATGGGTTTGTTTATGAATGGTGTGAGTGCCCTTTTGAGGGAATGTGTGAGCATAGAGTTAGGAGTGACAGATAGGGAGAGTGTCCGAGAGGGGAAAGGGAAAGGAGATGGGAGAGGGAG
>NW_027273033.1:0-50502 GCF_040938485.1 Diadema antillarum
ATTTATATGTATGTATACATATCGTTGAACTGATGAAACTATGACCTTTATTACGACATTAGCTATAATGTCTGAAAAGACTGTCCACTTTCCATTGTTTATAGGGAGATGTACATTCTTGTTCCTCCCCTGTGATTCATTTAGATTTCAGTTCTACGTGCCATTTGACGAAGTACTTATATTTTCGACCATAGATCAATTTTCCCATTAGCAACGCTTGTTGTCCAATGTCATGGAATCATGTTGTTTTCCCGGCACAAAACTTACCAGACTTGACTGAATAGGTCATTGAGAAGTTCCCTGCAGCTAGCTGCTACCACTCAATGTAATGCCAGCCTCCAGCCACACTGATGTTTTGCATCTAACGAGTGCTCATTTTGGTTACATTATAAACTGTTCGTGACAAAAGATCGTCACTCGCCTTATGCTCCTCGATCTTTTCGTTGTCGACATGATTTGAAAAGAAGTGGCCCTCAACACATGAGACAAAATGCAGGAAAGACCCATTTGCTGCCAGCGTTGTGTCTCCATAGCAACGCAATAAGCCCAGGTGGTCTGAGTACAAAGCGACGTGTGTTATGTAGGTATGAGGAATAAGTGACATATTGATAGTAACTGCCCTCACTAAGCGTCGTCAATTAATATAATGATCACAGTATCATGCGATCACGTTCTGTTCCAAAAGTCCCGTTATGGATCTGGCTTTAGTGCTGTAAATGTAATTGATTGTACCAACATTTACAGGGAAAATTATTAGGACGGAATAAGATCACTATATAGAAACAATGACGGGGGAGGGGGTGGCAAAGAGCGAGTACGTTCGCTGCAAAAGACCGTATAAGTTGAGCATGAACAGTGTTATGTACTGAATTTTCACCTCCATGCTCTCATTTCCTTTCTCTTACACATTTCTCCTCTTTTTCTTTTTTTTTTTATTCTCCTTGAACTTCTCTTCTTGCTTCTCCTATACCCCATCTTGTCTAGTTCTTGTTCTTCTCCTTATAGGCCTATAATGATTTTATTCAATTGGCCTGAACATCGTGAAAATTGTGATTATCTTCATGATTATCAACCTTCTGTATTTCAACGTATATAAGTAGTAAGGTTTGTTACTTTTATCTCAACAGTTGTCTACATTGTCACGTCTATGAACATGCTCAAGTGTCATTCACGTGAGTTACTTCCTGTCAACATTTAGACGTCAGCAAAGAAGAAAAGATAATTATGTTGGATGCATTGTGGAATCATATGACTAGCACAGATATGTAGACCCCGACGTTGAAGAAACGTTAACATTCTTCGACATTTTCTTTCCACAAATTTCATCTGTTACACAATATGGATATCATACTCTTGCCTGATTCTCATTGATACATAATGAATTATTTCACAGCCATAAATCAGTAGTGACAAACTGCCCGTCGAACTCGCATCTGCACTCCAGGAAAACACAAACAAACAAACAAACAAACAAACAAACAAACAAAGGAACAAAAACCAACCACAAATTGTCGCAATGACTGTACAACCAGCTCCAACGTCTCTCTTCCTCTCTCACTTACACAAGATTAGACTGTTGCTCAGTTTTAGATTGCTGCTACATTCTTCACGAGAATGCTAGTCAGAGAAATCAGCAGCAAACTCCTCAAAAACCATCGGTGACTACCACAAGAAACCACTTTCCATCCGCATAAGCAACAAACACAGCAAAAAGCGAGAAAAAGGTCAAACCTGACCAAAAAAAGAAGGTCCCCTCAAAGTTGAACAAGAGCACTGCAGATGGCAATTGTATCTAAAACGTGATATTACAGAGGATACAAAGTTGATTGAGGAGAAGAAGATGTTATTGTAAGATTGACGTATGTTAACCTGAATCGACCATATTCGACTTGACTTGCAGAGATTGTATCCGTGTACCAAAATCCCGGTGAGCTGTGGGAGCAGGACCATTGTTGAAGCCCTTTATTATTGTTTGCAGGTAACCACGGCCGAAAAAAGTAAGAACAATAGCGACTTACCGATTATGACGAATGTGTGCGAGCTCATGATTTTGGGACCTTTTACTAGGTGAATGTTACTCCTATCAGAAGATCGAGCGAACCTCCAAGACAGCCGTCACCAAGCCTATGCCACGGCATGCAGTTTTTAAACAAGGAATATATTAATATCCATCATGGTGTCTTTTCTCAAGAGCGCTTTCTCCATGCGCGATCTTACCGACCCCTTGATTACTTTACTCGCGCCTTCTGTAATTACACCCGTTTTGTTCTACTTCAAGCGTGATATTTAGTCAGGCAGGCAGCCCTGAGGCTGGTAAACAATGGCGGATCGATTCTTAGGTCAACAAAATTGATCCCTATTCCGCTTTGGCCTTAAAGAGGGTCCTTAACCCAGTCATTTCCAAAGGCGAGACTGTTACGCGCGATGGTAATAGAATTCAGAGGTTGTTGTAGCTCGGAGAGGGTTAGGCGCAGGATTAATTTACCATTATGAAGAAATATCTCAAGTATAATAGGGCACACACACATGCAAACTATGTTTGCTTGTCGTAGCTTTACGTCAATCTTCCATAATGTGTATGCGAAATGTCACCATATAGCTGTAATGTCATCGCACGGACTTTTCACAAACACACTCTCACACACATACACGCACACACACACATACACACACACACACGCACACACACACACACACACACACACATACACACACATGACAGTGGAAACATTAAGCAAATTTATGCATCCTTTTTTTTCTCGAATGGTTATGTAGGAAATCGGACAAAGTATAAGAGAATGCATGACAAGTGAATGTCGGTGAGTAATGGATCAAAGACAATAATCAACTATTATGACAAAATCAGTGATAATTAAACTTGCTCATGACATACAAAGACATACAGGTACATGAAAAAAAAAGTGTTATGTAAACATTTCATATTTCGAAGTACAAGCGGAGGAGGCCGTCATTACTAAGCACTATATACTTGACGGGATGACGATCTCGGAGTGACAGAGTACATAGGAAAATTCTAAATTCTAATCGGAACTGAATGAGCAACGGCAAAAGAAAAAAAATCTCTTCAACCGCTAGTTATACATGCACAAAATTTGAAGCATCAAGGTTTTTACAAGCCTCCAACAAACTTACTTTCTTTCACATGATTTACCGTATTCATCAAGAAATAATGATAATCATGATTTAAAAGAGCATAAAAAGTACAGGAATAGACTCGGGTTTCTTATTACACCCATATTCATGCATGGCGGTCGTGAATGTCAGTACATGTATAAGTAATAATACCATCACTCTTACCAAGAATGTGTCTGTTTATAGTGAAAGTATTCAGTTCATTTCACATTTATTTCATTTTTTGAGGAAAACATATACATAGTCACTTTCTTTCCTAACAGAGAATAAGGTAAAAGAGAAACTGTGGAATGAAAAGAGTATTCAATTGTGAAACCTTCCAGTGATGATACATTGTAATGGATACTGAGTATATAGACCTCAAGGCCCATGCACGTTTACGACTTTTCGAGACGTCCAGCGCCACTGCATTTCTCATGATACACGGTACTGTGCCATTAATTTTGCTCGATGTCAATAAATTGGAGAGGTGATCAGCTTACATAGCTCAAGTTCTTCCTGACTTCTTCGCTATGAATATGAATGTAAGTATAGATAAGCGCAGGCTATATGATTAATGTTCACAGAAAAAGTTACCAGAAGTTCAGAACATGGCCCAAAACTTTTTTTCGCGACTTACCAACTTCTTTCTCAGGAGTCAGGACACCAATTAAGAGACACCAAAAACATTGTGATAATACGTTGCCAATAGGAAAGACAAATGACTACATGTTGCACTCGTTTCTGTGTATATTAGACCAGACGGCATAATTTTATGCCCATTCAAAAAAAAAAAGCATTTTAATGACAGGTCTAATTGGCAATTGGTGTTACTGCAAACCGAAGCTGTTGTGTACATGCTAGAACCAATTTTGATATCCGCTGCACATTTATTAGCTACTCCAAGTAGAAACCCCCCCCCCCCCCAAACCCCAAAACACAAAACAAAAACACCTCAAAGGTATTTCCCCTGCCTGTCTTCATGGCTATATTGGTATAGCTATACAATTCCGAATCGCAACAATAATCATGAGGCATACGTAGTAGAACTGCGTATTTTCACTGAAATTATTTCAGACTTCTTGCTCTAAAGGAAAAAAGAACACAGTGCAATGCATTTCTTTTTCCTTTCGTTTTTGTTCGTTTGTTACTTTTTAAAAAACCTTTTTCTTTTATGTTTTAGGGGTTATGAACTGTACGTGTATAAGGCACTTTGGGCACCGAGGTGTAAGGTAAACTGGACATAGCGCTTTTCCAATTTTCAACGTACCAGTGATTATCATCGTGGTATCACTGACATTGGTGTGGCATTTCTGAGTGAATTCAACACTCTTCCATACTGTTGAACCTTGAATGTGTGAACTTTCTGATACGAAGGAAATAAACGCGAAACATTAACATTTACTGCGACGTCATTATAAAAAGAAACCCCCACACAACTAACGATTCTTGATCTAAAGGAAAGAATGATGTGCACATAATTGGTGAAGTTATTATGAGAAAATGTTCCGCTGACATCTGAGCAAAGTTGTACAAAAAGGAAAATACTAATCGATTAAATGCAAGGAGATTGTGTGTTATGGCGAGCAGTGGCACTTCAAATGTAACAATAACAGACATGACAGACTCCATGGTGGACTCACAGAACTGTGGGTGGACTATGTATGACAAAATCCGTAGAGGGCGCCAGATATAGTGTGCCCAGAACCTTCTAGTCTCTGACTTTGCCCATGCAGACTTTGCCAGTAAAGGACAAGTCCACCTTCCCAGTCACGTGGACTTAGTGAATGCAGCAATGTTAGTAGAACACAGCAGTGAAAGTTTGGGGAGAATATGACAATCCGTTCGAAACTTATGAATTATTTTTAAAGTATCTGCGCAGTTACTGCTGGATGAGAAGGCTACTACAGTGTATAATGTCATATGCGTAGAACAATATAAGGAAGATATAAAGAGAATCTCTCAAAATTATATTTTTTGAAAAAACTACACATTTCAATTGTTCATTCAAGGACAACTACCTTCCTTGAATCTCACAACATCATATCTGACTCCCAATTTGGCTTTAGAGAAAAACATAACACAACTCATGCCATTCTAAGTTTAATAAATACCATATCAGCTTCAATCGAAATATCCTGTAATATAGTCTGGGTGCCAAAGCCACTTTTTGGGCCTAACCTTGTTTTACCGTCCACCCAATGTTTTTTGATGGTTTTACCCTATTTCGGGGGTGCTGAATCCGAATCTGGATGATGCAACTCTTGCATCCTTGAGGGTTTTGAGATATTCAAGATGGCCGCCAAAATGGCCGTCAAAACCGGAAATTCCCACGTATTTCCTTCTAAATGGTGAGATATTGAAAACAATTGATGGATTTACCCTATTTCGAGGGTGCTGAATCCGAATCTGGATGATGCAACTCTTGCATCCTTGAGGATTTTGAGATATTCAAGATGGCCGCCAAAATGGCCGCCAAAACCGGAAATTCCCACGTATTTCCTTCTAAAAGGTGAGATATTGAAAACAATTGATGGTTTTACCCTATTTCGAGGGTGCTGAATCCGAATCTGAATGATGCAACTCTTGCATCCTTGAGGATTTTGAGATATTCAAGACGGCCGCCACAATGGCTGTCAAAATGGCCGCCAATTAAAACCGGAAATTCCCATGTATTTCCTTCTGAATGGTGAGAAATTAAAAACAATTGATGGATCTACCCTATTTCTATGGTGTTAAATCCGAATCTGGATGATGCAAACCTTGCATCCTTGAGGGTATTGAGATATTCAAGATGGCCGCCAAAATGGCCGCCAATCAAAACCGGAAATATCTATGTAGGGCCTATTAGCTTTTAAATGGTGAGAAATAGAAAACAGTTGATGGTTTTACTCTATTTTGAGGGTGCTGAATCCGAATCAGGATGATGCACCTCGAGATAGTCAAAATGGCCGCCAAAATGGCTGCCGAAACGGAAACTCCAATGTATTTCCTTCTTATAAATGGTGAGAAATTGATAACAATTGATGGTTTTCGTCAATGGCACAGTTTGAACTTGCTGTATATACAGTGAAACCAGCTGTACTGGATATCTTTGAGTTGGTACGATACAAGTGTGCCAGCAATAATTAACCCTTCAAGACTACAGATGCGGTTGAATAATTGCAAGATTACACTGTTTCATCTACGTATAATGGATAAGTTTTGAACACTAACAATTAATGGACAAGACATGTTCATCTTAATCATATTGTGATAGTGATGTAGAGAAGTGTACTGAAATTACCCAACATTACCTGCCTTAGTCCATGAGCATTTTTAATCTCTTTATCCATGAACACTCAAATTGGTTATTTGATTTATATTGGTGGTCTTGATGACACGAGTGGGACATTTTTATTGTTATGCTTCAATTTTTTCTTCAATATGATGTAACATTACGTATGTATATATGTATATATAATCTAAACACACAAGAGGGGACGGACAAATCACAGGTAACGCGCCTTGGAAAAAAAAAAAACTAAATAAAAATCAAACGACAACATGGAAGGTAATAGTTGATAATCCAGTACTTACGAATATCATAATCGCTCAGAGTGCTTTTAAAATTACCCTTATTGATATCTACTATAGTGGTCATGGATGCAACCATTTCCAATGACCTAATCAGAATATGCGACAAGTTTCACAAGAATACGAGGCGAGACAAGACAAGTTTCAACACCAAATACCAACATGCCATAATTTAATTTTACTCTATTGATAGCCGAAAATGATTAACTTTACATCTATGGAGCAATATTATTGGAGACCACAAGTATTATTTCATAACAATTATGCATAAAGACATTTTCAATCGTATCTTTCTTTGCGTTTGTACGTTTCAGTATGATGTCAATATCACTTCTTCTTTTTTCCAGTACGTGTTAAAGTTCCATTTGAGACATATCGGAACATCTCAATATATTACAATACCATTGTGACTGTCATTTTGACTTTCAAAAAATTTTGGCTGATTTGACAAATTCGCTCAACTGAGTTGAATTCAAGAATACGAATTTTTGCTTTTCACCCTGCATGGGTTTAATCTCCCGCTTCGCGTTGGAGCACAATACTTCACCATTTCAGTATATGAACATGTTAAGGAGTTTCCGTTCATACAGGACATTTATAGATGTCCGAAAACCTTCAAAGACCTTCAGCACCCTCGAAATAGGGTAAGACCATCAATTCATTTTAAAAATTTTACCATTAAGAAAAAATATATTGACATTGGAATTTCTGCCACTTATTTTGGCTGTCATCTTGGACGTCTAAAAACCCTAAAGAATGGACGAATTTCAACAACCAAGTTTCGAGGGTGCTGAATAGGGCCTAAAATTTACCAATTTTTGACAGTTATCTTGGCGGTCATCTTGGACATCTCAAAACCCTTAAAAAAGAACACGACAGTTGCATCAACCAGGTTCGGATTCAGCACCCTCGAAATAGAGTGAAACCGCCACTTGTTTTCAATTTCACACCATTTAGAAGGTAATATAGGGCTCACATGGAAATTTTCGTTTTTGACGGCCATTTAGGGGCCATTCTGGCGGCCATCTTTATTATCTCAAAACCCTCAAGGAAGTAAGAGCTGTATACTGGAGCTTCAAATTCAGCATACTCAAAATAGTGTAAAACCACCAACTGTTTTATATTTTACACAATTTAGAAGGAAATAGGGGTTCTACATATGAATTTCCGTTTTTCGCGGTCATTTTTGGCGACCATCTTTATCATCTCAAAACCGTTAAGGATGCAAGAGTTGTATCCTGAGCTTCGGATTCAGCACACTCAAAATAAGATAAAAACCACCAATTGCTTTCAAATTGTCACCATTTAGAAGGAAATACATGGGAACTTCCGTTTTGGGCGGCCATTTTAACGGCCATATTGACTATCTCAAAATCTTCAACAATGCAGAAGTTGCACCATCTAGATTCTGATCCAGGGGGCACCCTCGAAATAGGGTAAAAAAAATCAATTGTTTTCAATTTCTCACCATTTAGAAGGAAATACGTGGGAATTTTCGGTTTTGGTGGCCATTTTGGCGGCCATCTTGAATATCTCTAAAACTTCATGGATGCAAGAGTTGCATCATCCAGATTCGGATTCAGCACCCTCGAAATAGGGTAAAATCATCAATTGTTTTCAACATCTCACCTTTTAGAAGGAAATCCGTGGGAATTTCCGGTTTTAATTGGCGGCCATTTTGGCGGCCATCTTGAATATCTCTAAAACTTCATGGATGCAAGAGTTGCATCATCCAGATTCGGATTCAGCACCCTCGAAATAGGGTAAAACCATCAATTGTTTTCAACATCTCACCTTTTAGAAGGAAATACGTGGGAATTTCCGGTTTTAATTGGCGGCCATTTTGGCGGCCATCTTGAATATCTCTAAAACTTCATGGATGCAAGAGTTGAATCATCCAGATTCGGATTCAGCACCCTCGAAATAGGGTAAAACCATCAATTGTTTTCAGCATCTCACCTTTTAGAAGGAAATCCGTGGGAATTTTCGGTTTTAATTGGCGGCCATTTTGGCGGCCATCTTGAATATCTCTAAAACTTCATGGAAGCAAGAGTTGCATCATCCAGATTCGGATTCAGCACCCTCGAAATAGGGTAAAACCATCAATTGTTTTTAATTTTTCAACATTTAGAAGGAAATACGAGGGAATTTCCGGTTTTAATTGGCGGCCATTTTGGCGGCCATCTTGAATATCTCAAAAACTTCATGGATGCAAGAGTTGCATCATCCAGATTCGGATTCAGCACCCTCGAAATAGGGTAAAAACATCAATTGTTTTTAATTTCTCAACATTTAGAAGGAAATACATGGGAATTTCCGGTTTTAATTGGCGGCCATTTTGGCGGCCATCTTGAATATCTCTAAAACTTCATGGATGCAAGAGTTGCATCATCCAGATTCGGATTCAGCACCCTCGAAATAGGGTAAAACCATCAATTGTTTTCAACATCTCACCTTTTAGAAGGAAATCCGTGGGAATTTTCGGTTTTAATTGGCGGCCATTTTGGCGGCCATCTTGAATATCTCTAAAACTTCATGGAAGCAAGAGTTGCATCATCCAGATTCGGATTCAGCACCCTCGAAATAGGGTAAAACCATCAATTGTTTTTAATTTTTCAACATTTAGAAGGAAATACGAGGGAATTTCCGGTTTTAATTGGCGGCCATTTTGGCGGCCATCTTGAATATCTCAAAAACTTCATGGATGCAAGAGTTGCATCATCCAGATTCGGATTCAGCACCCTCGAAATAGGGTAAAAACATCAATTGTTTTTAATTTCTCAACATTTAGAAGGAAATACATGGGAATTTCCGGTTTTAATTGGCGGCCATTTTGGCGGCCATCTTGAATATCTCAAAAACTCCATGGATGAAAGAGTTGCATCATCTAGATTCGGATTCAGCACCTTCCAAATAGGGAGAACCATCAATTCTTTTCAATTTCACACCATTTAGAAAGAAATACGTGGGAATTTTCGGTTTTGGCGGCCATTTTGGCAGCCATCTTGAATATCTCGAAACCCTCAAGGATGCAAGAGTTGCATCATCCGGATTCGGATTCAGCACCCTCGAAATAGGGTAAAACCATCACTTGTTTTCAATATCTCACCATTTAGAAGGAAATACGTGGGAATTTCCGGTTTTGGCGGCCATCTTGGCGGCCATCTTGAATATCTCAAAACCCTCAAGGATGCAAGAGTTGCATCATCCGGATTCGGATTCAGCACCCCCGAAATAGGGTAAAACCATCAAAAAACATTGGGTGGACGGTAAAACAAGGTTCAGCCTCTGGCACCCAGACTAATACTATCGGTTTGTTCTCAGATTTTTCTAAAGCATTCGATACTATAAATCACGACATTCTGTTATACAAACTTGCACACTATGGTATTAGAGGTAAGGCTCTGGAATGGTTCGAAAGTTATCTTTCTGGAAGAAAGCAATTTGTTACCATTGATGGATATAATTCGTCTTCGGTACCAATCACGTGTGAGGTTCCCCAAGGAGGCCTTCTTGGTCCACTGCTATTCTCTATTTATGTAAATGACATTCGATGTTCTTCGAGTGTTCTCTCTTTTATCCTTTTTGCTGATGATTCAAACGTATTCTATACTCACAGTGATCCTAGTAAGTTAGTAGAAGTTTTACATGTAGAACTTACACATGTAACAAATTGGATAAAAGCAAATAAATTATCTTTAAATAAACAAAAAACCAATTACATGTTATTCAGTAACTCTGTTAAACAACTTCCTGACCAAGTGATATTTGATAATTCTGTCATTAAAGAAGTCAAGACTACAAAATTTCTCGGTATTACAATTGACAATAAGCTAACTTGGAATTGTCATATTGATAATATTTGTAAGATAGTTTCAAGAAATATTGGCATCATTAATCACGTTAAACGGATTCTCCCCAAGTCAGTGCTTCTTATGTTATATTCAACTCTTATTCTCCCTTACCTTAATTATGGCGTAATGGCATGGGGAAATGCAATACAAACTAAAATGGACAGGGTGCTTCTCTTGCAGAAAAGAGCGATGCGTTTGATATGCAACACCGCTTATAGATCACACACTAATGTTTTGTTTAAAGAAAACCGTATTCTTAAGATTACTGATTTATATCGTCTTCAGCTGGGTTGTTTTATGTACAATGTAGAAATTAACGCTACTCCTGCTGTATTTAAGGAAATGTTTCGAAAAAAATAATGTTATACATAATTACTCAACAAGGTATGCGAATGATTATCATCTTCCTAAAAATAGAACTAGTTTTGCTAACAGAAATTTCATGTTTACTGGTCCTAAGCTTTGGAATTCCTTTGATCGTTCACTAAAACAAGCTCAGAGCTTGAATAGCTTTAAGTATAAGCTCAAAAATGTGTTTCTTGATAAGTATTAATAAACAGTTTTATGGTAATAAAACGTATGTATATTTAAATCAATGTTTTCTAGAAGTACTTTCATTAAGTATACTCGGAAGGTTATCTTCTGTTTCATTCATTATTCTAATGGTACACTGTATATAATGTACACTGTAAACACTTTATACATAAACTTGTGCTTTGTAACATATACATGACTTGTTTGTATATCCATAGTACGGTTCATGTGCCCTTGTAAATAATGTATATATGGTGTTTTTGTTATTTCACTCAGCCTTATCTTTGATATCATTTTGTCTATAATCTGTAGGGGGACTACATTTAAAAAGCAGTGCTTCTAAGTAGTCCCCTCCACATTTGTATATGGTGTTATTCTATCTCAGAATATCACTATATTTTGTATATACATGTAATATACTCTGTATAGTTTTGATATAATGTCCACCATGTGGAATATGAATAAATTTCATTTCATTTCATTTCATTTCATTTCATTTCATTTCATTTCATTTCATTTCATTTCATTTCATTTCCTCGACTTGCCATTGACGTATGTTCATTTCATTTCATTTATTTCATTTCCAACAACATTTTCATACACAAAATAACACAACATCAATGCAATGTAGTAACAAAGAAAAATACGTGAAGTTGACAATACTACGCATCACAAAAGCAAAGTAAACAATGAAAATTGAATTGAAACTAAAGTTGCAGGAAATGTTAAGGGTAATATTATTCCCCCTGCCTTCTGAAATAGGCATGTCAAGCGTTATTTCATTATGCGAGAAAAGTGAAAATATTCTGAATTTTCTTTATATTTTATTTATATCGTTGTACACATGTGACATCACTAGCCATAATAGTCTTCTCATCCAGCAGTGACTGAGCGGAAACCTTCAAAATCCATAACTTTTGAACGGATTGTCTGATTTTCCCCAAATTTTCACTGATGTGTTCTACTAATATTGCTGCATTCACTGAATCCACATGTCTACGGAGGTGGACTTGTCCTTTTAGTACTTTTGACAAACACTTCCCTGTGACATATCACAAGAAAATTTGAAGTTTGAAAGCATAACGATCAAGACATTGCAGATCTTCAAGACACAATTATCATCAAATCCGCACATAAGATAACTATCATGAAGATGAATTAAGTCTTGAATCCAGATTCTGCGTCATTTTTTCTTTGTCTAGACATTCTTAACGTATACCGGTAGGCCTATATCTATTTATGTAAACCTTTCTTTATCATTTCATTTCCATTTCCAACAAAAAATGAAATGCAAGATTGCAAATAAACATTAGAATACACAGAATATTACACAAAATCAATACAACATCATAATCAAGGAAAATACTATGAAGAAAAACAACAACTACAATAAATATTATGTCTCTGTAGACCAAAAAAAAAAGGTGATTGTAAATGGATGGGACTGCTAAAAAGCAGAGCTTGTAATTTGCAATCTCTTTATACATCTTAATTCATTTTTCGGGATCCAGATGAAAATGATTTTACATGTCAATTGTAATTCTTATGCACCATTGAATGTATAGTTTGTATTACTACGTATGAATAAAAGTTTTACTAAAGGTTTCATCATACTTCCACATGATGCATTATAATACAATAATGTACATAGGTTGACGTGTAGAATATCAGATCTGCATATACCACGGAGGTGGAAAAAAAAATCTCTTCCCACCTCTCTGCAGTCCTATACACAATCAGGTCTCACTAAAGGTTCCAGGGCGTCTTAATTCAGTTTGACGAAAAATGCTATGATGTTATCTCAGTGATTCTTCTATAATTATGTCTAATTGATTTACAAAGTGAAAAAGAAAAGAAGCCTTCGCAGCACTCGATAACACAGTGTGGTCGATCTGTCTTTAATGTAAATATTCGTCCACTAGTCAATAAAAAATAAAGCGATGATGTAACAAAAAAATATCATTTACAGTCTGCTCTCAGTAACAATGGATAATGTTAGAAAGAACGAAGATCAGGGGTCGCTTTTATGCTGATTCAAAGTTAGTGTTGGGTTGTTGAAAATCAAAATAAGCTATGTTCCGTTCTTTATCAAGGACCAAGGCAACTGTTTTACCTATCAAAATATGATGATGATTATTTTTTGTGTGTGTCTATCTTTCTTCCCGTTGCAACCTCCGTTCATGTAAGCACCCCAAGCGGACTTGAATAGCGCCATCAATGGTGGAGCAGCGCAGCAAGTGTACAAGAGTTCACACCCATAAATATTTCCCCATAGGGATGTGTGTAAAAAAAATCAAATTTCAAAAAATTCTGTAAAATAGCTGGGAGAAATGAGGTATTTCAGCTTCACTAGCCTGGATAAGTGAGATATACCCTTTCATCCATCAAATTTTCAGGGTGGATTCTTCAGTCCAAATTCTGTCCAGGGGTCCGCAAAGCCAGACTACGAGTTCTTGTCACTCAAAAAATCACCTATTTTCCGTACACGTACCCAATGAAATATAGTCCCCTCAAATTCCATCAGAAAAGCTTTCATCTTCCAACCAAAATGCAGTTTGTAGAGGAATTCATACTTAATATCTACAGCCATTCAGTTTTTTTGCCAAACTACATCATTGATTTTTAATCAATTTTTTTCTTCATTTATTTTGGTATCTTTGGTACGAATTTGTGAAGGGGTCTGGGACATTCCATTGTATTTATTTCTCATATGACTTTTAAACATCATAAATGTGTTTTTGATGATATTTGCCCCTACATCATATGGGAAATTACACATTCAAGGGTTAAAGAGCTTCTCAAAGGGACACTTTTGAAACTCATGCCCTTTGAGGTTTTTTTTAAAAAATAAAAATGTAGTGTTGATCAGTTCTTCGTGTAAGATGAATACATAGATGCAGGCAGTAATCCTTGATTATGGGGTGTCATCATCACATTATTGCCTACAAAGTACTTTAAAAGACTTTGTTTTGTCAAACAGACTAACTTTATGAATTTTGACCTGTTTCAGTGGTAGCCAAAACAAAGAAATACATTAAAATAACACAGTCATTCAAAGTTGTGTGATACTGATGACTGCTATGTACAAAGATCTAGTACCACAACAACATAATAAGAAAACAAATTGTAGCCAAACAGAGTTGGGGGGGGGGGGGTTAGAGGAGAGGGGTAGGGGGGGTAGGAAGGAGAATGGGGGAGGGAGGAAGAGATCTGACACAATAGATCAACATAAACCAGCAGAGCTTGTATGGGATGAATACTTCCCATAGACTTGTGTGCATTGCATGCATCCTCTATAGGGCTCACACCCATAAATATAATATAAAGGGGTCTGGGACATTCCATTGTATTTACGGGTGTTAGCCCTACAACACTTGTAGGTCCTTCACAAATTCGTACCAAAGATACCAGCATAAATGAAGAAAAAATTGATTAAAAATCAATGATGTAGTTTGGCAAAAAAACTGAATGGCTGTAGATATTGAGTATGAATATATTCCTCTACAAACTGCATTTTGGTTGGAAGATGAAAGCTTTTCTGATGGAATTTGAGGGGACTATAATTATTTCATTGGGTGCGTGTACGGAAAATAGGTGATATTCTGAGTGAAAAGAACTCGTAGTCTGGCTTTGCGGACCCTTGGACAGAGTTTGAGCCGAAGAACCTGCCTTGGAAATTTGATGGATGACAGGGTATAGCTCACTTATCCAGGTTAGTGAAGATGAAATACCTCATTTCTCCCAGCTATTTCACAGAATTTTTTTTTTTCGTCTCTCTATGGGGAATTATTTACCCGTGTGAGCCCTACATGTAGTTTGCCAAGAATCTATTTGTATAGAAGCATGGGACAAAACAGCGCCATCACTAGAGATAATGTCTGACAGTTAGGCAAATAGAGGCAGCAGTAACAAACGTGATTGAAATCGAGCTCCGTCAAAGGGTTAGGCAGTTTGCTTTGAGCCAAGTAAGCCAGTTTGTGCGTCAAACCGAGGGTGTAAAGTTTTAGAAAACGAGGGAAAGTGACACTCACGGTCAAAAATAATGTCGTGACAGACTGAGTTGGAATTTTCCAACATTAACTTCAGTATATTCTGACAGACGTGTGCTATTCTTGCTTCGAAGATAGCGAAATGTGCATTTCACATCACGATGTAAGCATAATGAAACTTGCGTAATTTGAAAAGTGTCAATCATAACTACAATGATACCATTAAACAAAACGATATTCATATATGGTTTTATACATGTCATAAATCCAAATTATGTCTACTCAACACGAAGGTATCGCAGGGCAAATAATTTCTGTTTTCACTCAAACTTACAAAACAATACAGGTTTGAGATTTGTTATTTGTTCCAAGAAAAAAAAAGTCATTACACCCCGCGCGTCCAATCCCGCTTCAAAATGAGCCTGCATGATAAATATTGAAGATGATCTATTTTCCTTTGTCCTCACACACCCCACGCTCCGGACCCTATCCCTATTCCAATCGGAGAACAGGCATATGGCTGCTCTGTGGTCGGACCACGGCGCTTCACACACAGCCGCCCTCGATGTTCTTGTGACAGGGGTTGACTGGGGGAAAAGCGTCCCCACTGGTTTCGCTCTACCCCTTGTCCCACCCCACCCCACGCGACTGTTAGTCCGCAAGTACGCGGTTATCAGTGCCTTCACTGCCACATACTTTTTCCCCCTTATTTAACCAAAAAAAAAAAAAAAAAAAAAAAAGATACTTGATATCACCTTCGGCTTTTTTTTCCCCCACTCCGTTACAGCATATCATAAGGAGAGGGAAAGTGATCCTTGTCAAAAACAAAAAGAGATTGAGTAAAAGCGTGTGATACAAAGGATTTGGGCGTTGATAATAATAATAAGAAATTCATTGTTACTTTTCTGCTTTCAAAGCTACCGATAACAAGAGACACCGCGATGAAAGAACAAATTGCAATGTATATTGATTTATCTCATCTACACAATTCTTTCGATAGGCAGAAAAGAAAAGAGAACATTTTCTTTGTTTCAGGGGCACAGTGAGGCTGCATGGTGGTTTATAAAGAAGATGCATTCTTAAGAGAGGAAAACCCAAGTGAGCCGTTTTTTTCAACTGAAACTCAAACCAAGTAAGCAAAGGGGGAAACAAACTATGAAGCTGCTGGGGGATGAAGACTATAAGATCAGCATGCGGAGACCGATTTTTCAAGATCGATATCGAGACCCGCTACTGCTTCTGTCAGAGCTATTGAAGTCCACGTCGCACATCAAAGAAAATTCCTTCCCTTGACATGAAGCGCACCGATGTAATTCCTGGCACGTGGTTACCATGACGACCAAGACGACGGCACGCGCAAGGCAGACGCCAAACTCTTAGGGCGGAGCTCTGGAGAGTTGCTTCAAAGCTCCGCCCAGTGATGCGACCTTGTTTGCTCCCCCTCCCAGTCCCCACCCATCCGTGTCCTCTTCCATATACGCTGCCCCCCTTTTGTTAATTCGTGTCTGGAGAATTAGTCAATGCCGTCCCTGCTCTATTTGTGTCCCGCAAGCCATGACAAGCAATTACCATGACTTTTGAAAGAAGGACAAAGGCGACATTCCACGTTAGGTAGTCCATATCTCAGCTCTTTGGTTCTATTCAAAATCAAGCTCCACAATGATTAAATACGCAAACAGCATAAAAACCAATCTAATTTCATACCTGCTTCTTGTTCTCTAACGTCATTGTATTTATTGACTATATTTACAATTATGAAACTTATACTGTTGCGGCCTTGACATAATGTGTACTCTAAAGAATACGACTTTGGCAGGCCGGGGGAGGGGTACTTCGTGCTTGAGCCTGCTCGACCATAATGTACATTTATACAGCTTCGCGACATCAATTTGATCCATGATAGACGATGTCAGCTGTGTTTTCCCTAGTGTTATACCTATGAAGTTTAAATTTGATAGGACTGAGCAGCATTGTACACCATCCCCAGTGTAGTTAGGATCTATACATCTCACAATATCCAATTATTCCAAATCATGTTCAGATATGTATGCATAGACGGATCGCTGCTGCATAAATTCAGGCAAAACGGGAGATTCGGCCTTCGAAACGAACGAGTAGAGTTCGGAACTGGGTCAAAAACCATTTTGCAGAGCAATAGAGCTTGACGGTTAGCTCACGTCACAAATCAGTCGTGCGGCTCCAAGGACAGCTTGACAGTAGTCTCATTGTCTATGCGAAAAAGAGTCTTTTTACAATATGAAAATTACATTAAATCGCAAAACGACGCTTTAAATTAGCTTATGCAGCTTTCTTGAACTTAGATTTGGATTTGATTGAAGCCCCTTTTGGCCCCGTGGGAGCAAATAAAGGCTTAAACTTACTTTATGTATCTAGGTCTGCAACGTACTCTATTTACAATCATACAACTTACATGTATTTGTAATGAAAGGTCACTCAATTTGTGAACTATGATTTACAAGCTGGCAGTGGGGACGATTGATACAGGTGCTTAATGCTGTTGAAATGAGTACATCAGTGTCATTATTAGCAAATCAAAAAAAAAATCATGGAGACCTAAGAGACTGGCTTAAAGGACTGGAGTTCCACTATATTATGACAATGCTTGCAAACGTGGCCAGCCTGATTGAAAGTTATGATAATGCTTTTGAATCTGCACGTGTTTTCAAAAAGGACTTAACAAAAAATGTCAATATCTAAAGACATCAACTCTTAATGTTCTTGGATATTAATCCATTATCACTTCATTTGAACCGAAAAGATGCCTATTATATGTTATGGGTCTGTTTTGATTGTCCTTGTCTCGCCCATTGTACTGACTGTTCTCGAAGATCAACGCTGTATGAAAACGCAAAAAGTACTCTTCTCGAGTAGTCGTTTTGCGGTTGAAAGCAAGCGAAACGTGAATTTGATTCTACTTTCGATGAGGAGCATGCGTAATTATAAGCGCTGGAGACTTTCCAGCCATCGGAGCCCACAGTGTGAGAAAAACTTTCATATTGTCGAAAAGTATATGGTCAACGCATACCGATGACACGAACGTTGTTGAACCATGGGGATACAGAAGAACCCAAAGAGGTACATAATACATGTATATACCTCCTTGGTTGGGGACGAGGTATTTGTATGTGTGTGTGTGTGGGGGGGGGGGGGGTTGAGGTGGTGGCAGGGGTAATGCTCGTGGATGGGTCAAGGGGCAGTATTCCCTCGTGTTTCTAGCCTGTTGCTCAAAATAATCTATGAATGCTTTTCCCTATGCAAATATCAAGATCGTACTACACGTACTTGGTAGCAGCATTCGTCATATCACACTTTTTATCTCATTATTTTCACGTGTTGTTTACTACTCCCTTCAAGTCACGTGCTCTTCTTTGTTACCCTATGGATGAAAAGGTCTTATTAATCAATGTCACGTTGCAATGGCAAGAAATACTGGCATACAGATTATTCTATAATGTTGGTTCATCACGGAAGTGGTTTTATCTGAGCGACTTAGTTGTGATAAGTTGAATATTATTTGTAACCCTACCGTCAGTATGATCGTGTAACAAAACGAAAACACATTTCTTTAAATGAAATAATTTATAATACTCTATCCGTCTGTAAACACAACTGGTTGTGCACGCGTCGTACGACGTCAGTACTTATTAATTATGTGAAAAAGTCCACGTGGCTAACATTTTAGTGCGTTAGACTTATCAGACTCATTCACTGCATGCGTCATATTATGTCAGTATCTATTAATCATGTGAAAAAGTCAGCGTGGCTAGCATTTTAGTATTATCTAAGACTTACCAGACCCATTTACTTTGTTGAAAAACTAACACATGCAGTGCCTGTCAATGTACTTGGTATGGACGGATGACCCGAACATGACCTGTAGAGTCCAAATGAAGTCATTACCACGCTTTAAAAAAAAAATGACAGAAGTGCAATGAAATCCAGGAAACCGCACGATTCACACGCACCAGTCACTCGCAATGAGCCCCTCAAACCGCTGAAAACAAACTGCTCGATGGTAGGTCTTCACAAATCATGCGAAATGAACGTTGAAAAGAGTGAAAGAGGGAGAGGGAAAAACACATTTTGAAACCAAAATATGAAAGATGCCTTTATAAGATCTTGGGATTATGCCATGGACTTTCTTCCTTTTTCCCCTTTTTGAAGGGATATTGTTGGGATGGTTTATGAGTATTCGAATGTTTCATCCGAAGTCAGTCGTTTTCTATGATGAACAAATACAAACATACAGAAGCACACAAAAACAAACAAACAAACAAACAAACAAACAAACAAACAAACAAACAAACAAACAAATAAATAAATAAACAAATTGATCTCGATATTCCAGTCATCATTATTGTTATTAAGAGAAAGAATGTTTAGGATCATACTCCACTGTGGATCTCGGTTGTAATGTGGAGGTATCATAATGAAAATCTTTTGTCCTTTTTCTTCCGGTATGACATAGGCTACCTCGATGTGAAGCTGTGGCTCGTATAGTTGTGAGTAAAGGAGATAGTTATGACTGCAAATAAAGCTTTCAGGCTCCATGATACATTCCTGAGTCGATAGATGAGCAAAATGACGGCATGTAAAATATGCATAAGCCCCAGAGACTATGATATATAGTAATTGAAGCTGTTTATCTCACACATATGTGTTTTTAGGGTAGGAGAGAATGACTGTCGACACCATGATGACACATGAAGTGCATAAAAGATTATTGAATGATAATATCATATATTGACTTATTAATTATAAGCAACGAAAGAGAAAGCTTCCAAAACCGGCACTTGATAACTTGATAGTTTGTGACCGCTAGAAAAGTGCCCCATCTCTCCCCCCCCCCCCCCCCCCCCCCCCCCCCCGGGAAAAAGAAATTGTAGCGACTCCCCAGTGACATAAGAGAAGAAACCATGATCAGCTACGTTCCCAGCTTTCAGAGATATCCCCGCTCAAGTTTGCCATCAAGTACAGAGGATTAAACGGGCGCTTCTATGGCCTCAGCTTTGACTTTCACCAGGGAGGTGGCCCACCTCCCCGCCTTCACGCAGTGTTCAACAATGGGCGAAAGACTAGCTCTCTGAGACTGTTTTAGGCACGTGACAACGCGACAAGCTGTTGAGCGGTTGACACCATGTGGCGCCCTCGCATTATAGGATAATCTCAAGATCTAACCATACTTATTGATAAGTATAGGTACTCGGAGTAATCAAGAACGATAAAAGTGCGTTTGCCTCTACAGCCCTGTTCCAGCAAAAATATTGCAACAAGTGTAGCACACTTTGCTCTCAAAATCTACGTATACTTGCTGAAGTTGAGCTGAAAGTTGTCGATACTGAGTCAATAAACGCCAATATGGATGTCTTGTAATAACTAGAAACAATTGTCGTTGATCGAGATGTTTAAGAATGAGTAGGATCTATTATTTTACTTGCCTCGAGCACGCAAATTCATAAGGCTCATTGTTTATGGCGAGGCATCAGGCTCTTGTAAAATCCGAGGGCGGATGGTTTCGCGTCATATCGGCTGTAATTCCCCCTCGACATAAACAAACTCCAGGTTTCACAGTCGTATAGATACTTCCCCGTATTTCTTTGACTTTTGGCCTTTTATTTCCTCTGCATTGCATTATTCAACTCCGACGTCTCGAATGACTGGTTTTGTTGCTAAATTTGTCAAATTGAGTCGGCTGTTTGTGAGTGAATTCGCAGTGCATGAAAAGAATTGTTTATTGAAAAGAAACCAATCAAACATGTCGCTCATTTTTGATCCTATATACTTTACCCGGTATCTGAAATGAATTTTCTAACAAACCCCCATACTTTTCGGACCACTGAATAACAAGCTGACTTGCTGTACAATCAAGTGATGCTCCACGTGAAATGTCACCAAGTAGACAACTACAGACATTGAAATTCATTTCTGTATTCTACAGCGAATATTCACCCACATACTCATTCAAACACACACACATCTGTACAATATACATAAAGACAGCTCACAAATGCTAACAACACAGGCATAAAACGCGACATCGCACGTGTGAAGAAAACAATATTCGAGCATCTTTATGCGTATCTGTCTGTTTTTCTTCCTCTTTCTCTCCTCATTCTGTCTATCCCTCCATTCTTCCCTTCCTTCGTCCCCTCCCTCGCTCTCCCTCCCCATCTCTCTCCACTCTTGTCACATCACGTTATTCGGTTATGTCAAAAGCGTTTTGTAAGGGACTCAGTGGTAAGGTTTTGGTTGAGGAGGGATTTCGCTTTTAACTCTTTGCGGGATATGATTAGAAACCACTCATGATTGCAGAGCATACAACTCTAAGAGGAATTCAAAGTCTATTTTTGATGAAGATCTGTTTTGGAATGGCTGAGATGTCCAAACACAAAGGCAAGCAAAGCGATCTTGGAGTAAGGTGGGTACCACCTTCTATTAAGATTGCTTTGTTTTAGATATCTCAGCCATTTTCAATCCAATATTCACCAAATAAACTTTGAATTCCTCTTGCAACTTTATGCCCTTTCATATTTCAAAAGGGGTTTCTCATTATCTCACGAAATAAGTCAGAAATCTAAAGCACTATATCAACCAAAATTATACCACCCCTTTAAGCTGATCAGCTCTCCAGGCATGAAGATGTATATGGAAGATGTATATGTATGATATTGCTCTATTATTGTTTCTTGGACTAGATAAGGGACACGCGGAATAGGGGTTTATTTGACACAAATAAATACCATGGATATGGGGCGCTGTAGCTACATGGTTACACTCACTGCTGCTGAGAGACACATTGTCGCAATATGTGAATGACAGGCAGCCCCCAATGAACTGACACAGAAATTAGCTGCTGGAGGAGGCAACGGGCACTGCGGGTAATTAATTCGGCATGAGCATTTTGTCTTCACGCCTCGAATCCCGCAGACGATAATGAAAATAAATGAACGCATGATTGACGTGATCGAGGTGAATAATGATTGACATAGCCTGATGGCTAAGCAGCTAGATTCACTGCACCATGTGGCTCTGGTTCAGGGCCAGGGTGGCGGGAGCCCGCCCGACGGACGCGCCGTGAGTTGTGACTCGCTCCGCTCTAAATCAGTCCTCGCGCACGTTAAACACACTGAACCAATTGACTGAATACCATGCTCTTAATTACGACTTGCGTTTCCGGTGATTATGACCTTTTATTGTGACGCATTTTGATATTTTATTGTGACGCATTTTAATCTTTTATTGAGACGCATTTCTAACTCTATAGTCTACTGCATCATTTTCGTCATTTAGATCTAAATCTAGATTTTTCTCTGCATAGATCTAAATCAGCGATCAATTTTGCAATTTACGGCGGAGAATCTAATGTCCTAAACTCATCCTGTCTCAACAAATCTCACGCTATAAAAAAAAAAACCCACACAATTTGTCATTTTCGGCGACTTTTAACGTTACGTAGCGCATGTCATTTACGAAGAAGCATGCAAATGAATTCAAATTGTCAATAAGAGTGTGTTTTATCCAGTGTCGAAATTATTTGGTGCGAGATTAATGCATGACAAAGGTATCTTCGTATTCCTTTGCAGTTTGGTGTCGTATGAATCTAGAGATGAGCATGGTTGTAAAGTTATTGTACCTCATGCTTGAAGAGTAAACCATACGGTTTCATAACAAAGCAACAGCTTTTCAAAGTATACCCAAACTTATCCAACACCATACACAAACTAAAGCGTTATATGACGTTATATGGAGTTTTAATTATTTTATCGCTAAAGATCCATCACTTATCACGACGATTGAAGGAAGGATAGGAAGGTATTATTATATTTGAAGTCAAATTTCACGATTTCACAGAAGAGTCAAACACGAATACACTCGAGGCCCTTGTATAACTTCAAATTGTAGTTCCTTCCATGCGTAATTGGTATAATGATGACTCCATAATGGTTTGTGTTGAGGTCTTGGACTAACTTCCTCCATGTCCTCATTAGTTTCTAATTGGGCCTGAGTTTGATTGGTGCTTTATTCATCGCAGCAACAAACCGGCGTTTCGTTAAGTGTCTCTGTCAGTTTCCCTCACTTCCGGTGTGACCGCCCTTCCTTTTATTCGTCGCATTCCCAATCCTACTATGGGTAGACAAAGGGATGCGGCGCTCTGTGTCTCCCGCGCAGGAGATGGGGAAAATGCGTCAACATGTAGAGACAGAGAGAAAGCTTTAGATATATACATATATATATATATATATATATATATATATATATGTATATATATGTATATATGTATATATATATATACATATATATGAAGAGTTTTATCGCAAAACGAGCTAACTCAATTCTTGTTAAGTTGAGATATTTCCAATTACATCTGCTAAAAAACAAGGAAAATAATAAGAAAACACAGGATATTTTCAATCATAACTTCTAGAATATTTCTTATTATGTCACAAGCGAGGTATTACTCGAAAGGTTTAATTATGTTCTATCTGATAATGGACTTACTTTGAAATATTTAAAAATGGCACTTAGACCATTTTGCAATTAAACTCTTCATATATATATATATATATATATATATATATATATATATATATATATAATACATTTACCAATGTATGTGGGAAAGACAGAGAGACAGACAGAGAGACAGAGCGGGGGCAGGAGGGGGTGGGGGGGGGGGGGGGGGGGGGGGAGGATGAGGAGGAGGTAGACATGTGTGGTTCGTATTGCCAGCACGAATAACTTTCATTTTTTTAATGGTACTCAATCATTCCACAGCTTTAGGTAAGATTATCATGTTATGACTGTTAAAAATAAAAAAGTGTCACAACACATAATACTTGTGGAAGCCTTAACAGGGCGCCATCCCCTCGAGTTGCCGAAAATATAATCTCAACATTAAAAATTCTAGTACATAGGCTACAGTTAAGTACTATCTTCCTAAAAAAGTTGTTGTGAGTCCCATATTGTCCATCCCACATATCGACGCGACAATCAATGATAGATGTTTGATAATGTGTTTCCGGCGTGTAAAATATGGATAGAGACTACACAATTCAGACAGAAAAACCGTTCGAAGAAAATATTACACTCGGAGACCTTTCTCGACTTTAATCAACGAATTCAGAAGAAGAAAAATACTCCACTACAAATCCACACAACCAATCAAAACAAAACTTAAACATTACTAGGACGACAAGCTGCATTGATAATCCAGAAACAAGAGGAAATGAAAGGTAACAATAGTAAGGATGAAACCACGGATGCTCCTGTAGATGTTGAAAGAAACGACTGACCCTTTGAGAAGATGATAGAAGCAGATGGGGAGAGTGAAGAGAAAGGAGATAAAGAGGCTGATTTGAAACGATTCTCGCAGAAGGACTTCTTGGCGATGCACGTTTCTGTTCCGGTGTAATTAACGTCTCTTTAGCTTGTTTGAATCACTGAGACAAGTACCCACTCTACAGTCCCACTTGGGACCGCAATCACTGGCCTTTGTACGACGAGAGTATATTCAAGTCCAACTTTCCGGAACGACGGTGAAGACGCAGGAATTAACTTGTTTTCAAGTCGTGAGGAGGAAGAAATTAAAAGGCGCCACTTTCACGCTTGGATGCTCTCAGAGACAGTCCGTCAACTCCTCCACTCAATCAAAAGTGTATGAATCCCACCTGCTCCTGTCCCTCCCTCCCCATTCTCTCTGTTCCCCCCATAAAAGTTCAATGTACTGGTCCAGTGATCAGGAACGGTAATGTTGTTTTGTGTCAAATGCCAATATCATGATAATGATGGGTCATTACAACTAGCGATACAGTAATCAACGATAGATTCGTATTCTTAGATTGAATGTAATTACCCTAAATGTCAGCAGCTGTGAGCTGCATGCGTGACAAATTAGAGACCAATAATAAAGTCATCATGTTAGAATGAAGTCATAGCATTGATGCATACGCATTTAAAGAATTTTCAAAGTATAACTCTATAGCAAGTTTCGGTAAAATGTGAAAAACAAACTCAGATATTTCTTAATCTGATGCGCTGACATTAAAAGACAAAGCTCAGACCCGATAAAAAGCTAGATTTGTGGTAAGAAACTCAACAATTTCACATGCGAAATTCTATAAAGAAGGAAATTCAAGACTTGAATGACATTTGCAATTGGCATTCCTCATTGAATATGATCAGGAGTATATCTTACCATGGAGGTAGAAAAGAGACATGTAATTTCGTCTCGATAGCGTATGTGCACACACACACGCACAAAAAGTAACAATATTGCAACCATAATAATCGGTGAGGTATCAACAAGGGCATGATAAATGTAAAACAGTAAGATGTCTTCAAATAAACATTTAACAAATGAATATACGCCCTATTTGTATAATACCAAAAAAAAAAAAACAAACAAACAAATCTACCGATGCAGCGATAGCAACAAACAAATAGATGATGCCATGGAATCTTCTCCTTCTTATAGAATAGCATATTCAGCTTGCCCTGCCTTCATTTACCCCAAAAACGTCGCCAAGGTGGAGGGGAACAGAATTTTTGAAATAACGACATGTAATGTCATATTTCAGGCTTTTATTATGAAAGACATGTGAAATCATTCAAATTCCTTGAATGGATTTTCATAGATGATTTGATTTCATGCATCATATAACATATCACAGCCACAAATTATCGTTTATTCGTTTCCGTAAACACTGTACACGCACTTGACTTTGCAAATTAATGTATTATATACACAAGCAGCAACTACTTCGGAAACTAGTAAAAGTAAAATGGAATCTAAAGTATCATTTTCATGCCTTCAATTACTGACCGCTCTTTGTTCGTTTCTACAATCATATCCCTCGTTGATGAAATCCTTTTCATTGATCGGTCTGCATAGCATCAAGTGATCAAACATTATACATGTATTTCTATATGGTGCTGACAATGATGAAGACAAATGCCGATGGAAAAAAGTGCTATACCGACACATAATATTCATTGCATGATAGCGCACTAAACCTGATAGTATGTCAATGGACAATGTTCTTCCATCCATAGCTTGTGTGGAAAGTAATGTCGGTATCGGCCTCATGGACAACAGTTACTGTGTTGTAAGACCCAAAATTGTGTCCATCTCCCCACTCCTCACTTCCCCACTGTAAATGTCCTTGCAGCACATTATGACGCAGGACGCACTGGTTTATTTGGAAAGTGGTCAGTCCCCACTGACCCATTCCACCCACATCTAAGTGCCCCTTTGTTTTAGATTTCTGCCTAAACACTTGACCAGCACATTCCACTGTGCTGACGACCACTACAACAGAGTAGTGAGTTCATTCATAAAATCTCATGACCAAATATGGTATAAGAACTTTCCCCTTCCCAAATTTGGATTGCCCTTCTTAGAAATATTCAGCATATGTATTAGTAAATGATAATCTCCCCTTTCATTTTATGCAAAGTGTTAATAATAATGTATTCATAAGTTTTAGTATAAATGTCCCTGCAAATCCATACTCATGGTTCTAGTTCAGCCTAACTACTGGTACTGCCAGGCCTCTTGCCACCCGGCAGAGGGTTATATCCGTGAGACACTCCAGCCCCGATTGGGAGCATACCAGGGAGTGCCAAGTGTTCATATATTAAGATTGTACCTCACCAAGCGTTCCTGTATTACTACAAATAAAAGTATACATTCTGGCTGAACTGTACTTTCCTTCGCGTCTCTTCGTCATCATTATTGTGTCATCGTAAAGTCTACTGAACGGTTATACGTTTATAGTAACACTCAGTTATACAAGTTATACAAGTGTTACAAGTGGTGTCTTCGCATTATTGTCATCGTCGTGATACAACTAAATATACTCCAGTGACACTCGCCTACAAAGACCACGCGTACCACAGACAATCAATCTAAAAACATTAGAGTGTTACAGTGTGAATAACGTCCACTGCGGTGCACTTTTCGTCTGTGCTGCAAAATGTGAATATCTTTATTCTAACAAGTTCACTGTTGTTTAATTTCAAGATTCGATTAACAAATAGTCTCGAGCCACTAGTGAAATTATGGATTTCTCTGTAACAATAACTACACCTTTTTCGTCATTTCATTAATTTCATTTAATTTCTCATATCGTTTTCATTTCAGCAAAAATGTATATTATATACAATATATATCACGATAAAAAATTGCATATTCTAATTGTGTCAAAATGTATTATGAATACACATTATGATACATAGCAAAGAAAAGAGGATAGGTATTTAGCCTATTGCTCCCCGCAGAAAACAGTGTTTTCCTGCGACCTCGGAATCCACACTACAATAGCATTTCAGTGCATGCTATATATTTTGTTTACTATTAACTCATTTCATGCATACAAAGCATTGTTCAACCTATATAGATTGAAAACGAAACATACACTAGCCCGTGCCAGCAAATTTGTCAGTGGGTTCAACATATGAACAAATAAAATGTTCATTATTCATTAACACTCTATGACTCACCGAGTAAACATGGTAAAGACATTTGAACTTTAGTTGAATCATGAACACTTACAAAAGCGACGTCCTCTGATCTTACAGTGACTGTATGATGTCTTTGCTTTTCAAAGAGAGGACATTTTGTGGACATTTTACTACCTAGCGGCCTATACGTGGACGTGGTTGAGAAATAACGCCGCGAAATTTTCAAGTTTGATAAAGAAGAATTAAACAAGCATAACTCAAACGAGATTATCATAAACATGTATTATCATGATCATGTCTAAAGTAAGTGCAGTGAATTGGTTTACAGCAACATCTTCATTGAAAAAAAAAAACATGCACCGATACACGCGCAACAAAGAGTGACGCCCCATTATGTCAAGGTAGGACTCGAATGTCTGTATTGTGTATTCTTTTGAGAGCAGGAAAACTACATACGCAAGAGATACAACAAAGATATCGATAGAGTTTTGTAAAGAACGACGAAGGAGATATTCATGTGTGTAAATTTTTAGGATAGCACCATTGATCTCTTTGTAGATCTTTTTTTTCAAATGATGATGATCAATGATAATGAAAAGAAAGAAGTCGAATCTCTTGTACACTGCGTGAGCTCAAATTTCAATATCGATTGTTCAAATATTTTCTTCAGATCTCGCTTCGTTAGACGAACAAAAGCGGGACGAGTTTGCAGGTTGCGGCGTGTCTGTCCGCTGGTATATCGACCCGATGTTGTGCGTAGCGCTCGTTGTGCGTGTGCCCTGGTCTTTGTCCGAGCGGGCGTAATCCGGGTGTTTTTGTTCCCAACCACGAGCGAGGCGCGCGACCATTGTCGGTAAGAATAGCGTCCACCTCATGACAGCTGTCCCATGCTTCTGTATCATGAATTTACCATTTTCTTGGCACTACATGTTACATGTATCACTTAGTTCTGGGCGAATCCAACAAGAAGCCTATTTCCTTCTTGTATGGTGTCTGACATTTTTTTGAGATGACAAACCTTCCGTGATTTATACGTAAATTTCGGTGAAATTATAAAATGGCTTCTACACCTCGTTAATTCTTTAAGCAGTCATTCTCCAATCTGTCAAAGCTTGCATAAATACTTCAAACGCAGACGAAATTTGCAGATTTCACTGCTTGTTTCTAAAGCATTCATCAAACATCTGTGTGGTTTGGGGGCATAATGTCCAAGAAATGACCTCATGCCTAAAATCAGTCATATTTTGTCTTCATCTTCACTTTGGTGCAGTACATTTTACTAATTATGCTTCACTATTGACATTTACATTGTAAGTAAGTATATAGCGAAGATAACATCGATGTGAACTGAGGATCAAATAGTGAAGAGCAAAGACAGAAAACACGGTAACGTTTTTCATGATTTTCCATTCCGTTGTAGAAGCAGAATTAGCGTAAATTATGCTTTTAATTAGCGTAAAATGTACTGAACCAAAGTGAAGATGAAGACAAAATATGAATGATTTTAAGCATAAGGTCATTTCTTGAACATTATGCCCCCAAACCACACAGATATTTGATGAATGCTTTAGGAATAAGCTGTGAAATCTGCAAATTTCGTCTGCGTTTGAAGTATTCGACTTGACGTTACCACCTTTTTATGGCGTTATTGCATGATGAATCTATTTTCTTATCAAAGCCAAGGGAAATTGTAATATTGTCTCTAAATTCTCAATACAGATTAGTTATGGTCTTCACAGTATAATTATACAGATTGCTCAAAATAAAACGCGAAGTATATCCAAAAAAAAAAAAAAAAAAACACACGGCACAAACGGGATCTCCAATTATTCTCTTGTACCTGTTTGCAGGGTAACAAAGAAAACGATTCATTACGGCTAACCGTGTGGTAATGAGTAGGGCAATGACGTCTGGCTGTCAACTTTTCAAGCGACATCCCACCCCACCTGCCCTCTCCCTGAACCCGTCCGCATCCCTCTGCTTGGTGAGGAGGAGGGTGAGGAGGAGGAGATGAAGGGAAGAGAAAGGTTGGTATATAAAAATGGAAATCCCTTTCCACGCGTTCTAATCCCATCTCAAACATGCTAGTTCTTCTGTCGATATTCTGTGAAGGCATGTTCCGCCGGTCCTCCCCCGTTCAGCGTCGGCTCAAAGGGGAGGCCCTACGAAGTCGAAAGTAACAGAAGTCTTTGTTTCCGCATCGTATCAGGGGGGTTAAGAGTAGGACCTGTGTGCCTTGAAAGCAACGGACGAGAAAGGTTTAACGACAAGTGTATAGTTCTCCAGTTCTCTGTGCCTCGATTGCTCTTTGTTCGTCTCCAAATGCGAGTTTTCTTGATGGCCTATTCATACCAGTGGCGTTACGCCGCACAGCGTGCTGCCTTTGTTCGCAGACAATTTTTTTGACTTTCGCTTGTTAGATTACGCCCTTTTGTTGAATCAATAACTTTGTCCGGCTGTGGAGTTTGACACCCTCTTTGAGAGGAAACTCCTAATCCAAATTGACGCCCGTAGATCTATTTCCCTCTCAGTGAATTAACGTGACAAAAAGAGATCGGTTGCCATTCTAATCTATTTCTTGCCCTCAAAATTTGTTGCTTATTCATTGCTTTATTTCAAACGAAGGCGTCATTGTTTATACTTATTTGACTTACCAGCAAAAGACAAAGGGGAGGAGGAAGAAGAAGACACAACCCAAAACTATTTTTCGTGCATGTTAGAATGCGTGATACCAGAAATCAAAATGATATTTGTTCATTTACTCAAAAGTAGTGTCAAGCATAAGCTTTGTTTTCATATAGGCATGTAGGCCCTACTCTCTATATCCCCAGACAAAGGGAGTCATAGGTCGGTCGTGCTTAAACAAAAGTAAGGTTCTCACTATCTATGCATGCAGTGAGGCTATAACATCAGGCAGTCCGCTTCTATTGGTGTTACCTGGGAAACAAAGCAATCTCGAAAGAAGCCTCGTACACCTGCTGTGCAAACCGTAGACTGGGCCGCAAGACATCAGAGGATCTACCGCTTGATGATGACCCTTCTACTGCAAGATTATCGTAGGTCTTCTTTTAATGTACTCGACGGACTTCTGATGTGGTTAGATGGATTCGAGCCCAGATTTGTTTTCTCTTTCACTATTAGCGAACCCTATTCATTGAGATTTCCCCTCTTGTTTCGTAAAGGAACAACAGACGACACAATGCGCGCAGACTGAAGTTATCGCTGACAAAGTAATGCAGCCGCACGATAAGAAAATTATACGTTTCGAATGACTAAGTTATTGATTTTTTTAATAGACTCACTCATATAATACGTTGCTCAAAATCAATGCTTATAACTTTTAAAGTAAATGATACAGAGCTGTTTTTACATTCTGATTGGTAATGTTTTAACGTGCTCTTAGCTCATAAAAAACAACAACAACCAATGGTGGCATTTATATAGCATGCGTACATACAGTCATTTCGCCCAAAGAGAAAAACTACACACATTCTCTATCAAAGTGCAATATGTTTGCCTATTCAACAAATATTTTCGAAGGGTGTGAGACTTAAAACAGTTGTTGATATCCGTTTGTGCACGTCACTCTAATTTATTTTTTTTAAAACCATCTGTTCTGTGATGAAACATTCCACCTTGAATACTAGTATTGTCTGCATGAAAAACTGCACATTGTTAAACATTCTTCAGCAATTGTGCAAATCACTATAAACACCTGTGTTTCTACAGACTGATCGATAATTAAGAGCCTCGTAAACATGTTACCACGATTTCTATTATAAACTGAAGATGGACGAGAAGCCGCTACACATTGTACTGTCATGTAAGTCTACGATAATAAATTTTAGAGCGCACAATTAGCGAAAGCGCTGAGTACCATTTACAAGAGTTCAGCGTTCTCATAAGGATAGTCAGTGAATTATGAGAGGTGTTATTGGGCATTAAACATCTGAATTCTGATCTCATACTATAAAGTTTTAAAAGGAAGTTGTGGCATTTTGCTACGTCTTACATGACCAACGAAATTCTACCTACAACTTTTATGTATATCCTTCTTCTTCTGTTGAATATAGGCCTAGATGAAAGAAAGATATTTTTCAGAGGGGTGAAGGCTCAGGTTTTAGTTTCTTTGTTTTTCTCCCTCTACAAATGAAAATTTGTTAAGATCGCAACTGCTGATCTGTAAATTCACAAACATGTCGGAAAAAAGGAACCAGTGGGACTCGAACCTGTCATCTACTGCTTTCTGGGCAGCGACACTACCACTAGGCTGTCTGTCCCTGGTTGCCGGCAGTGACACGATGAACATGGAACAAATACCCAAGCTCCGAAATTCCGACATTGACAAAGATATTTTCATTTCATATTTTCATTTGTAGAGGGAGAAAAACGAAGAAACTCAAACCTGAGCCTTCACCCCTCTGAAAAATATCCTTCTTTCATTTATCCTATAATATGCCTTGGACTACTTAACGTAACAATGTCGGAATTTCGGAGCTTGGGTATTTGTTCCATGTTCATGTTCGAGTCCCACTGGTTCCTTTTTTCCGACATGTTTGTTAATTTACAGATCAGCAGTTAAGATCTTAACAAATTTTCATTTGTAGAGGGAGACAAACGAAGAAACTCAAACCTAGGCCTAGATACTGCACAACATCAATGAATTTAGCGCTGTAAACTGAAAATGAAATAACCCAGCTCTCTTTTTCCAGATTGCACACGAGCAAAAACACAGACAAATATCCTTCAAGCCACACACACCTAAAACTCACAAATGCATACACCGGGCACGCTGTATATCTGGCGAGCAATTTGTGACAAATTGCACTACCACGTGGCTGATGAAGAATCCAAAGTTGCGACCAATTTTTCTAAATCATAATCGGTGTTTCCGTCCCGCCCTGCCTCCCTCCTCCAGCGCAGACGACGAATGGAAAACGTGCTGTCTACGACATGGGGTCCATCCAACGGTCAGTCGGTCACTGGAGGGTCAGTGTGAAAATGAGGTTGATATATAGAAATGGTCTTGGGCACCTTTTGGAACTTGACTTCCTGGTTAGATGATGACAGGCTCGACCTGGAAGGTGGTAAAAAAAAGAGGACCCAAAATGATGACGAGGTAGGCAGACACTGGGGAATGTTTAGTGACAGGAACACTGCCGAACTGCTTATTGACGGTGAAATTACGTGAATTGTGTGTAAAAGCTGTTCAACACACGAATTCAATCTCAATGGATAGAAATTACTACGAGAAACATGTGAAATCCGCCATTTTGACAATTTTTACTCCATGGTCACTCAACCGTGAAATCTTGTGCACAAATCACATGGTACAATAAGAAGCACATAAATTATACGTTGCATCCCTTCTTATCCTCGAAAATTGAAATTTGTTCCGATATCACCAAATCAAAGTTGCAAAATTGGGCTTGTGAACTTCAAAAAGTGACCATTTTGACTTTAAGTCATGCTCACTCAAGCGTGACCAAATGATATCCACTGAATTTCATATGTAAGGTAGCCGAGAAATACAGCTACATGATCCTGTATTCAGATTTGCTCAAAGGTTCCTGATTCAGAAATTACAGCGATTTGTTTCAGGGGGAACTTACTTTTTGTTTAGTGTTTAGTACGAAGTATTATTAGGCCCTCAATTGCCAGATGGTTCTTTAAGAAGTTTGATTTTACTGTGTTTTGAGTTTATGATTCTTAAAAATTCCAGAACAAGAGGACCGTTGACATCACTGCATGGCTTGTAAACACACACACGCACACACACACACACACACACACACACACACACACACACACACACAATATAATAATTATCTTTTACAAGAATGAGAATTTTCGAAGAAAGCTGCAAAAACACAACAACAAACTGTAAGACACAGAAAGCCAGATGGGAGGAACGGAGATGGATATATTGGGACAGAAAGACGGGTAAGATGCAAAATGAAGGAGGAAGAAAGGACTGATAGAAAGGGGGAGAGAGGGAGAGATTTGTATGTTTGTCGGAAAAGTATGAGTATATTATTGGGTTCGCGAGCTAGTTTCTAATATGTGATCCGCTCTTTAAAATCCGAGTGACATCTCACTTTTGAACACTTCGCGGTTAGGATAAAAGCAAATGACTTACACCGATATTTGGTGGCTTGGAACATAAGTCGCGTGGTTTTGGCTCGTGTACATGTTTCCAACATGAGGCACTGTTTAATCATAACAAAACCAACACTTATCAAAATCCTATGTCCTGTCATTCCGAGTAGTAGAATTCGTGTTACAAGACTTATCATAATTCATCAAAATGGTCTGCTTTAAGTTCTGGGGTGTTTTTTTTCCCCCCTTAAGTTCTATCTTTCTTTTGGACACATTGTGGTAGTTGAGGTATGTAGGCCTACGATGTATTCGGTTTCCATAGATTTTATTGTAGAATGTAGAGTGTATTGTTGAATACAGCGACGAGTGAATTAGGTTGGAGCACTTGATCTGGGCATGGTCTTTTACATCGATAGTAGTATTGGTGTTGCCGTAAGTATAATTCCTGTTCAGACTTACTATTTGCTGGTAAAGCACCTGTTACGAATGCTAATTTGGCGCGCTCCTCTCGGAAAAAGCGCGCGAAACGGAGACACAACAAGTGACGTGTAATCACTTATGTGACAACAGAAGGGATAATCGATAGGCGGAGGGATCGAAAGGGCTGAATGAGTCGAGTCAATGAGCCCGTTGTTTAGGTCAAGGTGCGCTCCGGGCAGACAAACCTATTAAGCTTCATCGATTTCTCGCGGAACCGCGTTGAAGGAGCTCTTTTCAAGGAGATGTCGCGTGCTCTCCACAAGGCGCGATTATTGTCGTCTTTCGCTCACTAATCACGTGGGTCGGTTGTTAATGAGACAAGATATAACCATCCGCCAGTGCCAACAAGAATGCAATGCATGAATAAACAACTGAGTCGCTTGTTGGAGTCCATGGACTTAACTCCCCCCCCCCCCCCCAAAAAAAAAAAATGATAATAAGATAAACGCATAGTACATGACATATTATGAAACATATTTTCCTTCCACTGACATGATTCTCTAATGCTTGTAAAATTCTTAAAGCTTTTTCAGCAGGGACGGTGTGACTTACTACGCCTCCCTGGCTTCGGATTCACTTATACCCCATGCACGGTACACACTCTTATTGGAAGATGAGTCCATGTGACCGTAATAAAGATTTAAATACGACCACTATAAATGGTTAAACGATGTTTTAGAAAAAGAAAAAGGGTAAAAGTAGCGTATTTGAGAGTCACGAACTAGACAATTTAGAAGGACAGCGAGAATCAATGCTGCTATATTACGTTGATAACAGTGCCGAAACTGTCGTTGGTATCTGCATGCACGTAGGCCTATATTGTTGCATTTTGTCGAACACAAATCACGAGTTCACTTGCCGTAATCTACACCCAGCTTTCTAAAGTTTTGGCTGTGCATGGCATTTTCTTTGGCTAGAATAGTAAGGTATTGTTGTTGCAGAGTAGTTTGTCATCATCACACTAACTAACTAACAATTGGATACGAACAAGATTGAAAGAAAGGTGCTGAAAGACGTGCTTTATAGAGTTGATTAGGTATTTTGTTTGTTTCCATGTGCTTTCGACAACTCGGTCTCGCATGTGGGTGGAAGAAATCGAGACAGTGGTGCTTTCTTTCTCAATAAACTAATTGACGTGTCTAATGTATTGTGTATTAGAACTATTGGTTGACTTCTCATCAAGGCCGTTTAATCTGCATTGATATAGACATCCAGCGTCGCCATTGTGGTGAAAACATGCGTATTCAGAAATATCTGAGAATAGTCGAACGGCTTTCATCCACTAAGCCTGTTTTGTGCTAACGTAAACCACGCTGAATAATCCGTCAGTTGGTGCTTTTGGGTGTACTGGAGATTACAGGTTTGATTGTGGTATTTGATTGTCGTGCATGTGCAGGGATGGGTCTAATCAACAGATAACAAGCGAGCCTTTTCACATCCCAAACGTGTGTTCAAAAATTAGGTCTTATATGACTGTCTTTCACGGTTGAGCAAATTATAGTCCAATAACATAAAACTACTCATAAGGCTGTATGTTGTCAAACATTGAAGTAACCGTGTGGTTTCTTGAAGTGTTTATCAATACAATATGTCTAAAAATGAACTTCAGTGACTTTTCTCTTTGATAACATGACAGCATGGTTGATTTCTCAAGTATACCCGTAATGTCTCTTCAAATTCCACTAAGTATATGGGAAAAGATGATTATCATCACTCGCAGTATCTAAGCATCCGATAGATTTCTTCTCGTAACAACACTGGTAGGTATACAGGAAGGAAGTTATCAGTATCTAAATAATATCATTATGTTATAACTAGGTGTCAAACCTATAGCTGCCAGTTTGGCATCTCCTTACACGATCCTTCTTTTGTTTCGAGTGTGCTTCAAAATAGTATGGTAGCCAGATAAAGAAGCATGACTCATATACTGAGAGTATATACCAGATACTGAAAGCAAACTATTATGTCTATGCTTGTTTACCCAGTTTTATAATATGGCTCTGACCTATATAGAGCATTGCATTTCGAACAATCATCTCAACTTCCTCTTAATGAGACAAATGATGTCTGATGTCAAATAAAACTGCTCTCGAGAGTAACTACAATCAGCTGACAATTGCTTGCGTGATCACATTCAGATTACAGCGCACATCCATGTTCTAATATCTCTTTCCAAATAATTATGTAACATAATTACATCATGAATGTACATGATATTCGTAATGTCATTATGGGATGTTTTGTCTTTTTGTTTTTATCAAATGACAATAAGAGTATGGCAATATTAGAATGAAAAAAAAATGCTCACGGCATAAACAATTACGGATATAGATAAACAGACACGCGAGACTTATGCTACACCTAGCATGCAAAACTATGGTAATGCAGTGTATGGACCAAACAAGCCTGAAGAAAGACAGTATGTTGTTTGTCCTGGGATCAGCTTTCAAGAGCCTCAGCGTTCAGCTCTTTGTCATCTCCCCGAAACTGGATATTGACGAAAGAATCATCAGGTGAAATGGGGCCTCGTGCAATCAATTAGAAGTATTGATGTTGGATGAGTAAAAAAAAAAGAGATGGAAAAGCCCTTAGGTGACAATGGTGAAGAGCTGTATAATGGTCGGGTCTTTCTTTCTTCATCCTTTTTTTCCTTGTTCTCTTCTCTCTTCGTTTTTTTATTTTGTCCTCTTGTGTGTGTGTGTGTGTGTGTGTGTGTGTGTGTGTGTGTGTGTGTGTGCGTGCGTGTGCGTGAGTTTGTTTGTTTGTTTGGGGGGGGGGGGGATTGGGCATGGAGGAGGGGTTAGGTGATGTTTACTTCCACCTGTTAATGAGCGCATCATGTCCATTGTCGGCACGCGACGGCGTCCGGCCAGAACACCACCTGTCCTCTCTACTTTTTATCTGGCACGCGAGAAGCCAGGAGTATAGCAGCGATTTTGGGATCGATAAGTATTGATTCGTTATCACAGATCATTCGAGAAGGTCTAGTACTTGTATTCATTCTCTTGTCATATTCCACTGCTCAATTTCTGTATTTATCATCTTCCTCCCTGCGGGATCCTTCCTATGCAAGATGTGTGGAGGATACCAATTTCTTTACATCCATGACAACCGGTGACTAATACTTATTCGTTGAAAATTTTAAATATTGATAGTATGATTAATATAGCCTTTAATTGCACCTTAGGCAGCAATGAATTATCGTTCCTTACTATACAGTATGATATCTGGGTTACAATTTTTTCTTTGACTATTAAAGGGACATTCGTAATTTTACATCATGTAGTACATAAATTGACAACTCCATGTATAGATTTGTGGAATTTATTGTGGTTCTTGATCAGAGAAACAATACTTTGAAAAACCTTAAACAAATTACACTGAACAAGGATGATGACATAGGAGGTTCACATATTTCACAAATGCAGCAGTGTAATTCCATTACAATACCGCTTGCTCGCGAGTTCACCTGTGTATAATCTATGCATGCCTTCTTCTTTTGTTCTGCTTCCTTGAGCCCCAACTCATGCATACTTATGGTGACTCTGCCATGTCATCATCCTTGTTCATTGCAATTTGTTCTAAATTTGAAAATATTCTTATTCTTCATCCCAGTTATCATAAATTCTGAAACTCTCTCCTCAGTATAACTAAATTATAGTTGTTCAAATGCAAAAAATTTGAAAAATCATCCGGAGGTCTCCTTTAAGCAAAAGAAATGAATGAGGAAGTCAAAATTGACTGTTATCAGGACGAACTCTAAGACACAACTGGCTCTGTGCACAGCACCCTGTGTGGAGCAACGCTTATGGCCCCAAAATTACAAATCGTGTTTTTTTTTTTTAACATTAAGTTTGTAATTAACATGATTAACGTTTTCATTAAAAATAGCGCATTAAATCCACTATAGATCTCTCTCAGACAGCTGACGGAAAATTGTCTTGAGCTCCCTATACGAATGACGTCCAGATACAATGCAAAAAGTTTGGCTTGTAATGGTTATCTGACAGTACATCAACTTGATAGTTCACCAGTGCAAATGGGATGAATGCCGCCCCCCCCCCCCCCCAAAAAAAAAAAAAATGTATATCTGGTTCTGGGAGTATGACATTTCATTGACGCCAAACAAACTATACACTCTATACGTTCAATGGTATAGGGCCTTCCAGCAGACCAGATTATTAACGTATTCAAATTGATTAATACATTTAATCTGGAGGATTTAAGAAACCTTTTCATTCACCTCTGCATGTACACTTCAGTGTAATCTAGTTTTCATAATTAGTTTTTACTTCAGGCAAACTTTCTAGTTGTCCAGGAATAAACGTTGCAAATTCGATGGTAGTAAGCCGTGTAGTCACAGCATCCCCTGATGATAATATCCTGTAAAATTTAAACGCCTTGAATTGAGACTATAATAGACGATGTCCAAGGGAGGTCGTAGCCACGCGTGGCATCATCATTATCAATGGCGATTAAAAGTCCGAGGTGTAAATGAACGACCATTCATGGTGAGAATTTCCTTGTTCTTCGCCACCAGCTGCTGCTTGCTTATATACTTTAAAGCTCTTTTGTCAATGTATGCACAGATGAGGAAGTTTGCTCTTTTATCTAACGTCTTCTTCAGAAATCTCCATCCCACTCAGATTGGTCCCCCATAGGTCTGCACACCTGTGATCTACACTTGTGTAGGGCATAAGGTGGTTTATGAAAGAGGAAATGGGCACGAAGGAAGGGGTATGGTATTAAGAGTCGCATGAGTGTATGATAAGCTGAGGGGTACTTCGAGCGTCACGAAGTAAGGTGTGGAAAAGAGTTCACAGTTCATAATATGAGTAACATTAAATACCATGGAGCTACGACTTCATGGTGGTACCTTCTAGCTCCATGGTAATACAACCAAAGAGGTAATAGACTAGTAGTAGTACATTCTGTACCTCCTTACCAGTCCCGGTGCAGGTCTTTCAATCTGTAACCCTTCTTGTCCTGTTGCGTGGCAGTTTTTATCCCCTACTTACCAGACTATACCAATAGACCAGTTCGTAATTCCACTTTGCGCATGAGCAGAAAAAGGTCATATGTACCAACAGGCATTTTGGTTTGTAAATTCACTGAGATAAGCATCTGTGATGCGATGATTATTCATGTGATTCTTATCTAAATGGCGCTTGCCAGCACATCCACCTGACAGTAAGAATGGTATTTCGCAATATAAAAAGAAATGGGCTGTTATTGCATTCAATACAAAACAATGAGATGGATGCCTTCTAAATTGTCAACTGATGGAGTATTCTGATCACCTGATCTAAACGCAAGTTCATTCTTTATTTGAACATGAAGTCCATAAATTGTTACGTCAGCAAGCTTATGCATTATGCCGCTTTGAAAACGAGTGAAGTGCCTAACCAACTGAGATGGATGGGGCAGCATTTCCAATGACGGCTTAAAGTGAGGCTTTGTGTCAAACAAAATATCTACGCCCAAGATGTGCTCAGATATCAACACATGCACTTGAACTCTGAATTCCTCTGAGAATTGTATATGCTCACTTTCATATAAGTGGTTTCTAATTATCTGCCAAAAAGTTAAAACCTGAATCCCATCTCAACCAAGACTATATTATCCCTTTCATTCGTAGAACCAAGTATGACATGGTGTCTGTACGAGATTTGGTTGAAACCTTACTTCATTTTTCTAACATCTATTGGTGAGATAATGAGAATCCTCTTATGAAATATGAAAGAGCATGTAATTCAGGAATTCAAAGTTTCTTTGATAAAAATTGGTTTTGAAATGGCTGAGATATCTAAAACAGAGCGATCCTAATAAAATGTGGGACCCACCTTTTCTTACGATCGCTTTAGTTTTACTTTGCTTTTGGATGTTTCAGCCATTCCAAACCCGATTTTCATCAATTAGACTTTGAATTCCTCCTAAAATTTTTATATGCTCTGTACTATTTGATAAGTGTTTTCTTTAAGTTAAAAGCCCAATTCTCATCTCCACTGAAACTGTACCACCCCTAGGTATGAGTTTTCTTCAATTTGTCTGCCCTCTGTACAAATGAAATTTGTAAGATCGCTACTGCTGATTTGATAATCTCTTGCTTTCAATGATTGATGGTCCAATTCCCATAAGTTGAAGTCATTTAATGTCTGTGTTTGATTATTTCAGCATTACCTGCTATACCGGTTATACAGTTGAGGGTATCGGAATAATCTATTGTTATTAAGAATACTGTACCAAGTTGATTCAGCTGGCACCATGGCTGTGAAATTCCTAGGCTGAGAGCCTGATGAACACAAAATAATGCTGGTAGTTCAAATGGAAAGAACATAAATCAGTATAGGCAGTATGGTCCTTTTGTTCGGTGGTAATGCACATCATGCTGCTGTACATCTACATAAAAAAATACAACAACTGAAGGCATCCTTAGTAATCTAAGGAAAAGCTGCAGGATGACACCGCAGGTCCATGAAGGAAATGATAGAAGTAATCCCCTCTCAGTGTTGCATTGTGTAACTTAGGGTGGGAAGTGTAGGAAGGAAATTAAGGGAAACTCGATGTCAAAGACAATAACAAGAAATATATCTTCTATCATTGTCTATTAGTGGGTGATTACACCTTTGCTTCCTTGTGGTTATTGTTCCTTTGTCTGCTCTCACTATCTCCGTCCTCCCACCTCCTCTCTCTCCTCGTTCTTTCTTTGAATTTACACACACACACACACACACGTGCGTACACACACACACACACACACACACACACACACGCACACACACATACACACATACACACATACACACACACATACAGAGAGAGAGAGAGAGGGGGGGGGGGGGAGAAATCCCATCTCCCTACTCCAGCTCCCCCTCCCTCTCTTTTCCCTCCACCTCCTCTCTCAACATGGTATCCACAAGGAGTTAGCAATAACTCTATTGGTATAACTTGGCTCTATAAGATGTCTCCTTTACTCCGAATCTATGGAGTGTACGATATGACAGTTTCAAAATGTCTCTCAGATAAAAGGATGCACACAACTGATTCAAAAGACACCATCAGATAACATGGTGTCTAGCAAACGAATAATGCTAATTAGCCTTCCTTGCACAGACTAATTCCATTGTATATCATGTGATCGCGTCATGATGGTTGGCGCCAAAGGGTGAGTTTAAAGGAGCATTCGAGACGATTTTCATAAATTCTCATCCTGTAGTACATAAATCAACAGCTCCATGTATAGATTTGTGGAATTTATTGTGGTTCTTGAGCAGAGAAATCAATACTCTGAAAAACCCAAAACAAATTTCACTGAACAAAGATGATGACATAAGAGCCTCACATATTTCAGAAATGTAGCAATGTAATTGCATTATAACACCACTTGCAATTATGTTCACCTGTGTAGAATTGATGCATGCCTTTTGCTTTTCTTTTGCTTCCTTGAGCCCCTACTCCTGCATTCCTGTAGTGAGGCTGCCATGTCATCATCCTTGTTCATTGTGATTTGCTATAAATGTTGAAAACACTCCTATTCCTCATCCCAGTCACTACAAATTCTGAAGCTCTGCACCCAGTGTAACCAATTTATAGTTGTTCATTATGTAAAAGTTTGAAAATCATCCGGAGATCTCCTTTAAATCTAGCTGCATCTAAGGTAGGTCACAAGACACTTCACTGTCAGTTTTGGTATATAATTGTATATGATTTCTCTTTAGCTTTCAGTCGAGAGAGGTAATTGTGTCATAAGAATAACAGTCATTGAATAAGTGAAATATGATTTCATTGAAAACTGGGTTGAATAATCACATCCTTCAATGATTGATTGAAATCATTAAAGGGATGGTATAGGTCTAGCTGATATGGGCTTCATGTTTCCAACTTTTTTTGTGAGATGAGAAACCTCCCATGAAATATGAAAGAGCATAAGAGGAATTCAAAGTTAATTTGATGAATATGGTTCTGTAATGACCGATATATCTAACAACAAAGAGGTTCTAGTTAAGGTGGGACCCACCTTTTACTATAGGACCACTTTGTTTATTTAACTTTTTTGGGGGATATCTCAGCAATTTCAAAACCGATTTTCATCAAATAAACTTTGATTTCCTCTTAGAATTGTATGCTCTTTAATATTCCATGAGTGGTTTCTAATTATCTCACAAAAAGTTAAAACCTGAATCCCCCTCTCAACCAAACATCGATTATGACCCAACCGTTCTCCATTATGAATTAATTCACTTCATTATCGTTGATTCTCACTTCAGATTCCCACTAGGTGCCTATACCCCTCTTTGACAGGACCCCTTTCGAGTTTGAGTGCTGCTAATTATTGTCCTGTGATTGAGTCATTGAACATAACGCTGTTTCTCTCATATATTGTCGTGAATCATTTTGATTTATTAACTTTCGGTGCGCCACCGATGCTACATCTCGCACGCATACTCCGGTTCGTATTCTTGACTGTATCACACATTCTCCGGGGTATAGTCGCTTGTCGACCACGGGTGTCCACAAACGAGCTCTTTGAGGTACACTGTGTGTATGTCTTTGGACATCCGCGCGCAGTGCTGTGACAACTCACTTGTATTTTAGGGGAATTATACATTCCCAACTATACAAGACTCTTTGCACTCGTCGGTCCCATCATGGACCCGTCTCATCTCTTTGGTTTGCGCCATACATACCTATACATGTGCTATAGAGCCAGTATCCGGAGATTAGCAAACCTGCCCGCTTTTTCCATTTTGTTGGTTTTCGGTGGCCGAGGTGCCGAGGATGCGGGAAAAAGGCGCGAAATGGGCGCGAGATTAGTCGCCTATAAAGAAAGGAGAAAGCTTATTGTTCTCTGATTTATGTGAGGAAGGGCTAAACAATCGGTGGTTCAGACCACTTCCACGCTGTCCCTCCTGTCATGCTTTCGATAATGACCTGATAGCTTATCTCGTTACGTAATGAACACTATCCACAATAACGTGTGCTATCCGCGAAGTTAAGTGAATGGAACGAGAAGACAAAAGGTTAGCGCAGAAGGAAGAAATAGGTGTGACAGTGAAATGCGAGGAAATTCGTCAAGAAAGAGCATAAGAAAACAATGATGAAAATGAACAGATGCCAGGATTTAAAGGAAATGGCTAAAACGAAGATAAAGAGGAAGAGTACGAAGACTCACTTTCAGAATTGGAAAGAAAGATATGTCGAAGTATATAATGTTGAACGGAGAACAATGGGCAAAGGGCAATTATGCAATTCGTATTATCATCTAAAAAGAGAATAAGGAACGAAAATAAATGACACAAACAGACATTAAAGGGGTTATATGGACTTGTTGGATAAACGGATATGGTATTTGAGGTTTCCTAAAGGCATCATACTACTCAGGACTATCAAAAAACAAAAACAAAAATCGTCATCCCAAATATTCTCATCCCAGTCCGTAAATTTATTTCAGGTCCATGGTTTCTTGCAACAAGACACGCGGCAAATCCCTTTCATCTCTCCGTTTCCCTTTCCACACCATCTTGATGGAATCGCGGTAAACACATTTTTCACAGTCTTTTTCTTAAATTATTGTCTTTTTTTTGGGGGGGGGGATGGGGGTGGGGGTGGGTGGGTGTTATGTTTTGTTTGTCGCTCCCTATGCCTCTCGTTTGCGTAGAGGGAGGCCTGATGCCGCCATATGTCTCGCGCGTGCATTGTACGCTGTGCAAATAAAGGTTCGTTGTGCCGAAATCTGTGATCAAGTTTTCGCGGTGCACGCGTGCGCTCTGATTGTGTCGGCAACAACAAAATCAACGACAAACTTGGGGGGAGGGGGGGGGGGGGAGGGGGGGGGGGGGACATCCACCTACAAAGCAAATCAGTTCAGACGCGTGCGGCTAGACTACCTATGGAGACCTTGATAGCTATGCATTTCTTTTGATCGAGAAGAATGTCTGAAATCAGTTATCCTTTTAGGCCCGTGTCTTCTATATTGTTGATTTGACATCCTTTCTATTTGTTTTCAATGCGACGATAAATCCTATGAAGTCACAGAACCAACCAACCAACCAACCAACCAAATAAACAAACAAACAAATCACGACGTTTGATAACCATGTGTAGAAATCGAATCGAAAATCATTATCATTTCACCACGGTAATGATGTCATACATGACTATCAGACATGAACAAGAGGGGAAGACATCACTTATCAAACATGGGGTATACTGCAAGTGTCGCCAAGACTGGTGGCCCTTATATAGGGCCTGCTGCACACGATGTTTTTGCGGCAGTATTCGTCGCAGAATTCTTCTCCTCCTTCTTCTCCATTCTCTTCTCCTCCATTGCCATCGCCACCTCCTCTTCCCTGACTTCTATAATTCTTCTTTCTTAGCATCACATCCATCATGATTATCTTCTTCCTCTTTTTGATTATCTTTTTCCTCTTTTTCATGTTTCTTTCTCGTTGCCTTCCTCATTGCTAATACAATCAATAGATTCATGCCTCTTATTCGTTCTTGTAAGCTTATTCATTTTCTCAATTCTTACAATCTTCTTCCTTTTCTTCATTCTTACAATGTTCTTCAGTTTCTCAATTCTTACAATCTTCTTCCTTTTCTTCGTTCTTAGAATCTTCTTCTTTAATTTCTCAACACTTACAATCTTCCTTTTCTCCGTTCTTGCCATCTTCATTTGCTCAACTCTTACAGTCTTCATTTTCTTCGTTCTTACAAACTTCTTCATTTTCTCAATTCTTACAATCTTCATCCTTTTCTCCGTTCTCATGCAAAATCTTGTTTTTCCTTTCTTCTCCGCAGTCGTCGCTCTCGCCCTCCACCTGGTCGTCGCCGTCATCGATGCAAACAACACTGAGTTCACCAGAAGTGCTACAATGAAAGTGAGGACAGTAGCGGGAAACCCAATTCCTAGTTTGAGTTTCTCATTTCAATGTGATGTTTCCATCGGAAACATGATCATCTTATGAAATGTTCGTTGATTTTCTTGTCATTCTTCTGAGCAGAAAACCACACACTCGTTACTGCGACAACGACAACCATCACGACAAAAAGCTATTCCCGCGCCATTTCAGCAAAGATCACTATCATAACTTCAATTAATCAGATCTGCCACTGAGTAAAAACAAGCCATGTTATCGCTCCAAATATCCACCTCAGGGAAAAAAAAAATGGAAGTCATATTTTTCTTTCCTTTCCGGAGGCTGAAATAACAAGACTAATCCCCTCGCGTGGCTCAGATTCTGGGTCCATCTCGGCGATCGAAGGATGGCTTTCCATTGTACGCTCGCTAAGAAAATGCAAGTAATTTTCACAAGAAAGTTTATTGAACACTATGTTGTTGATACATACCCCCCCCCCCCCCCCACCCACTCTCGGCCAATGGTCTCACTGCTTTCCCATTTCTTTCCCTTTCTCTTTACATGAAAACAAAACTGGTCAATATCACAAGCATAAATAGGAATGCCATCTACCCACACATCCAGTTCTCTCCCATTTCTTTCGATTGAGAGGATATCATATTTGATATTTATGGCTGGGACTTATGGGAGGGGAAATTTTCCGTCTTCGAGAAACGCTCTCATGTTATCATAACATTGTTTTGATTGGATTAGACAAACGCTGAAGGCCCCTCTCACCCAATCACCTCATTTTTTTTTCAAAGTTGTTTATGAGCATGGAAAGGCGAAAATGGATGCGAATGAACCTGCGGGAGCGTGCCTCGTATTGGCGGCGGCGGCTGCGGCCCGATCCGAGCAGGCCAAGCGGTGGTGTCTCCCTCAAGCGGTGAAAGCACCCCTAAAACCACAGTAATCCTTAGATAGGTCAAACTAGATGAGGGAAAGGGGCACGCGACCTCCATACGTCTAGTTTTCGCCCTTTATCCTGATTTCTCTTCCTTTGTCTCGACAAGTCTGTCCCTTTGATTTGTCCACCAAATGTATTGCTTGATTGGTCATTCGAAGAACATTTCCATTGGCGAAATAACGAAATGGTGGTCATCGGATAATTCAAACATAAAAATTGAGCTTGTATTCATTAATTCATTCCATTTTATTTTATTTCATTTTATTCGTTTCATCCTCATTACATCTTTGGAATAATTCCGAGTTAAAAGAGTCGTTATGAAAAACGGGTAAGATTGAGAAAACTGTAGAATTTGAGTCACAGTTGTTCATGAAATACTGATGTAAGTCATTATCTCTTATGCAAATTGGACATGGTGATCACGTCGATGCCTCGTTGTACAAAACTATTATTTTTGCCAATAGTTCAGTAAGAATTGTGTGTTTGGAAACTTCCATTATGACTAATAACAATGCTGCATTGATTTGGGCTATGTTTTTTCTTTCGTTTCATTCATGAATGGCAGCATTAGTAACCGGTATTTGATATAAGAGCAATTCATGAAACTTTCTGTCAGTGTTTTGGGGGTTTCCTATAGCCTCAACTAACTGTATTTCTGAAGGGATTTCTGAAGAGGGCACCATAAATAACATCGTTTGACAGGCTTTGATATGGTCAAAGCCCGTCAAAGGGTATGTCCGTCGTGCAAAGCTTTGTCTGATCGTACCCCCTCTATTTACAAACGTAATAAACAAGGGGTCCATATTTGGGCAGGTACGCACACGCGTGCACTCCCAAGAACCGCGCTCAGCTGGCAGCGAAAGAAAGCGAGCGACAAACATGAATGAAAGCGAATGAATAAGAGATGACTGTGTGTGTGTGTTTTCTTTTTTTATGAATGAAACCAGCGGTAGGAGAGTTTTGGCAGTCGTCTGCCTGTCCGTTGTCGGAGATGAATTACTACCCTGTGTCGATGGACAACAAAGGGTCTCTTTCTACGAGGCAAAGAGAGAGCAAACGCGCGTCTCAACACGAGCGCAGTTCTAGTATGTCGTCGAAAACAGTGTACCACAACAGGCATCGCTGTCCCACGAACACTGCACAGTACCGCTTAGGTCCAAGGAGGTACACTAAACTTGAAAGTCGTCTGCGTCATGTTTACTCACTCTACATGCTCTACTACGCTGTTGCGATTTGACATGGTTTCAAGTACAAATAAACTTTGATTACTTAATCATCCATGAAATGGGATTTGGCCGAACTCGCCTTGGCTAGTGATAAAGTCTAACTGTGATATAATGGTTATAGATTGATGTGAATCTTGATAACCTTTGCAAAGAGGTATAGCCACCAACAACTTTGAAAATTCTCCTGTTTACTAATTTTGTGATATCTTTTGTGATAATTTTCTGCACTGTGGCATTATAATGGCCTATTTTCCTCATAGAGCAGTTGATTGACTTTAGCGCGAGTGTGTGCGTGTGACAGGGCAAGATAAGGTAAAAATTCTGGAATGTGCATATTGGTATAAAGTTCGCGTGCGTGTGATATCATGCAAATAGTTGCCATTTCAAATTTATTGATAAGGAGAAGGACGTGTATACGTCTCTAATCAGATAAATACTTGATAAACCGTGAGAACGAAGGAATGGTCACAGAGATTATAACACCGTGGGATGTCAGATATTTCCTTATATCAAGTTCATACATTGATATTCAGGTACCACGCTGAAAGGCCCGGACAAGTCTGTTGGGGGAGGGGACAAGGACTTTTCGAGCCAGGGTAAATTTTACTTGGCGTGAGCCATGAAGCGCCAAATTAAAGATAGTTGCGGCATGAAGAAATGGTTAAGGTATTTTCTTTAAAAAAATGAAAATTATCTTTGCAGGAGTAATGTAGTCATAACAATGAGAGCGAGCCATCTTAGCAACAACATTAATCTGACAAAACATGGGATGGTTTTCGTCCGTTAACTGTCAGTATATCAAGATCAACATACGTATACATTAAAAATTGAACTATCATTCTGTTTTGTCTTTGTCTTTGCTTTTGTTTATGATTTCGTGAAGGAAGCAGTTTTTTGAGTTTTGAAAGATGTGAAAAGAAAATAAAGCGGCACAAAGCAAGAGTTTAAACCACTTCTAAGTTCTCGATATAAAGCAGACTCATTTTTTTAACCCATTGAACACTTGCCTCCCATGTGATGTGTGATTTTATTGTAGTCTTGAATGCACATCCATTTATGGATTTAAAAAACACACACACGTGATGTGCAGCCACAAGGATTCACTTGATTTGTAATAGCGCTATATACGTGTAGGGCCTATATATCCATGCATCTAAAATGCTTATTTATCATTTATTTTATCCACTCTCGATGTTTGTAGTTCACAATGTTATTTAGAACTGTTTTGTATATTGCATTTTCATGTAGAACGATACAATGTTATTACTGCAGGGCGCCTTTGGAAAGCTGTTTTACAAAACTGAACAGGCCAACCCTGCAGTATGAAATAAACAAAATTAGATTAATAGTAGTAGTAGTAGTAGTAGTAGTAGTAGTAATAATAATAATAATAATAACAATAATAACAATAACAATGATAATAATAAATAATTATGATAACAATAATGATGATAATTATAATAATAATAATCATCCTCATCATCATCACCATCATCATCATAAAAATTCGCACATTCTTATTGTCCCCCTGATAAGGATGTTGGTAGATGTGGCAGCCAAGTAAAGGCCTTGAAGCAAGGCTGATGCGCTCATCACTAAATCCACCCTCGCCACCTCTCTCCCTCCCTTTCACCCCCTCCCCCTTCCAGATACTACTCATTCCATCCTGGTCAAGCCTATCCCTCTTTCTCCAGCTTGTTTTTGAAGGCTGGAAGGAGGTCCAACTGATACCCTTAGCACAGCGACAACATGGGGGCAGGAGGCGGGCGGAGGACCGGAGACAAAGAACCAATGGAGAGGAGTACTCCTCCCAACTAGAATGGATGTCATCATCCTTCACTCAAGACGGCCGTGAAATCTGACGAACATAATGGTAGAATTTTCATCCTAAGTCGGGGATAACAAACAAATTTACGGACGTTTCACCCTTCACACGTTCTCACCGGCTGGTTTTGGCCGTGACCAAACACATTTTAATGTTATCTAGAAAATATAATATCAGAATAAATATCACACTTTTCTTTGAATAAGCATGTACAGCCCTTCTCCGTAACTCTACTGCAACCATGGAGCTCCATGCTGTAACCCAGCAAATATTTTGATGCAAAGCACACCAGGCAAAAAGAATAGTAAAGATTTGTATGTATAGGTCAAGGGAAGACCATATTGCACGTGCAGCTGATATCAATATCACTGTGTTGACAAAAAGTTTGAAACTTTAAATTCCCATATCTACCTTATTCGAAGTCTGATTTTGGCGTAACTTCAGACATTCTGTTTGTGGGTTATTAGTCATAGTTTTTAGTAGGTCATAAGTACATTGTATACAAACGGAGCACAGCATATAGCCTGAAGCATTGATAAAGAATTATAATTCCTTGAGCGGCATACTGCCGTAGGCTGCCTGTGATGTAACAAAGTAGTTGTGCAACATCATGCAGTTCCTATATTATAGCATAGCACATTTCCCTTATGTCGTTTTGATCCATTTCATTTTACATCCCACTTTTATCATTGTTACGTGACTAGCCTTCATTCTACACCAGTCGCGTCGGCAATCCCTCTCCTCTGACAAAAGAACGTTTTTATTTTCGGCAAATATATATTTTATTTCAAAGCTGCATGAAATGTGACATTCAGAACTAGGTTTAAAGAATGTCAGTTTAGGTAATAACAATGAATTATTTTGACGCATGTATGTTTTACAATGTATGCCGAGGCCGATTTTCTTTTCTTCATTTTTTATCCATATCATATCTATGTGGGCTCAGTGTATTCATTCATTTCCATAGGATCTAAGGCCTTCTCAGTTAAACATTGACTTTCAAGGGGGTCCACTATATAAAGTATAGTGCAAGCAAGATATTATTCAGAGGGGTGAAGGTTCAGATGTGAGTTTGTCTCCCTCTACAAAGTATAGTAAAGTATAGTAAAGTAAAGTAAAGTAAAGTAAAGTAAAGTAAAGTAAAGTAAAGTAAAGTAAATTGTAGTACTTAATAACAAATTCAAATAATTCAAGACAGCAACTAACCGAAACAAAACATAATGCAAAATACAAAACATGGTGACGGATTGACTGCAGAAGGATATAATGTATCCTGAAATGAGTCTTGAAATAATCAATCAGTGTATATCATACAGGTGATCGATTATAATGGAAAATAACAACTAGAAGTTACGTGTACGACTTTGACAAATCATAGAAGAACATGATTAGCGTTTCGATGTTAGCGAATTTCTTACTACGCTCCCCATAAAGGGTAGAATAGAATAGAAGGGGAGTAGAATTCAACTTTATTTTCATTTCCATTAAATAAACAGGGG